>NW_024608837.1:45000-84499 GCF_018296145.1 Oncorhynchus tshawytscha | reverse complement strand
TGAAAGAGAAGAGCAGAAAGAGGGGGAGACTAATTTGATGTCCTGTGTTCTAATTCGATGTCCTGTGTTCTTGTCAGGTTGTTGTTGTCAGAGAGCGAGAATGAGTTCTGAAAGATCCAACCAAGCAGAAAAACAGTCCAAGCAGCTCTGTCACCATCCCTGTCTGGACTGCCACTGCTGCTGCCACACTGACACTTCTCTTTAGTCCCACTCATCTTCCTCCTCCTTTACTCATTTTACCTATCTCCTCTTCTCTTTCTCCTCTATCTCCTCTTCTCTATCTCCTCTCCTCTATCTCCTCTTCTCTTTCTCCTCTATCTTCTCTATCTCCTCTCTCCTCTTCTCTTTCTCCTCTATCTCCTCTATCTCCTCTATCTCCTCTTCTCTATCTCCTCTTCTCTTTCCTCTTCTCTATCTCCTCTTCTCTTTCTCTCTCTATCTCCTCTTCTCTGTCTCCTCTATCTCCTCTTCTCTATCTCCTCTTCTCTCCTCTCTATCTCTCTATCTCCTCTTCTCTTCTCTCTTCTCTTTCTCCTCTTCTCTTTCTCCTCTATCTCCTCTCCTCTTTCCTCTCCTCTATCTCCTCTTCTCTCTATCCTCTTCTCTATATCCTCTTCTCTATATCTCTCTCTATATCCTCTTCTCTGTCCCACTCATCTCCTCTTCTCTATCTCCTCTTCTCTATCTCCTCTTCTCTATCTCCTCTTCTCTATCTCCTCTCCTCTATCTCCTCTATCTCCTCTCCTCTATCTCCTCTTCTCTATCTCCTCTCCATCTCCTCTTCTCTATCCCCTCTTCTCTATCTCCTCTATCTCCTCTTCTCTATCTCCTCTTCTCTATCTCCTCTTCTCTATATCCTCTTCTCTATATCCTCTTCTCTATATCCTCTTCTCTATATCCTCTCCTCGATATCCTCTTCTCTGTCTCCTCTATATCCTCTTCTCTATCTCCTGCTCTCTATCTCCTCTTCTCTATCTCCTCTTCTCTTTCTCCTCTATCTCCTCTTCTCTATCTCCTCTCCTCTATCTCCTCTTCTCTATCTCCTCTTCTCTATATCCTCTTCTCTATATCCTCTTCTCTATATCCTCTTCTCTATATCCTCTCCTCTATATCCTCTTCTCTGTCTCCTCTATATCCTCTTCTCTATCTCCTCTTCTCTATCTCCTCTTCTCTATCTCCTCTTCTCTATCTCCTCTTCTCTATCTCATCTTCTCTTTCTCCTCTTTCTCCTCTATCTCCTCTTCAGTCCCACTCATCTTCCTCCTCCTCCTTTACTCATTTTACCTATTCCTTCTTCTCTATCTCCTCTCTCTTTCTCTCCTCTATCTCCTCTTCTCTTTCTCCTCTATCTCCTCTTCTCCCACTCATCTTCCTCCTCCTCCTTTACTCATTTGACCTATTCCTTCTTCTCTATCTCTTCTCTTCTCCTTTCTCTCTTCTCTATCTCCTCTTCTCTATCCTCTTCTCTATCTTTCTCTATCTCTCTATATCTCTTCTCTCTTCCTCTATATCCTCTCCTCTATATCCTCTCAGTCCCTCTCTATATCCTCCTCTATATCCTCTTCTCTTACCTCTTCTCTATATTTGACCTCTCCTCTATCTCCTCTTCTCTATCTCCTCTTCTCCTTTCTCTATCCCCTCTCTCTTCTCTCCTCTATCTCCTCTTCTCTATCTCCTCTTCTCTATCTCCTCTTCTCTATATCCTCTTCTCTATATCCTCTTCTCTATATCCTCTCCTCTATATCCTCTCCTCTATATCCTCTCCTCTATATCCTCTTCTCTGTCTCCTCTATATCCTCTTCTCTATCTCCTCTCCTCTATATCCTCTTCTCTATATCCTCTTCTCTGTCTCCTCTTCTCTATATCCTCTTCTCTATATCCTCTCCTCTATATCCTCTTCTCTGTCTCCTCTATCTCCTCCTCCTCCTTTACTCCTGCTCTATTTGATCCCTCTTCTCTGTCTCCTCTATATCCTCTTCTCTATCTCCTCTTCTCTATCTCCTGCTCTCTATATCCTCTTCTCTATCTCCTCTTCTCTATATCCTCTTCTCTATCTCCTCTTCTCTATATCCTCTTCTCTATATCCTCTTCTCTATATCCTCTTCTCTGTCTCCTCTATATCCTCTCCTCTATATCCTCTTCTCTGTCTCCTCTATATCCTCTTCTCTATCTCCTCTTCTCTATCTCCTGCTCTATATCTCCTCTTCTCTATATCCTCTTCTCTATATCCTCTTCTCTGTCTCCTCTATATCCTCTTCTCTATCTCCTCTTCTCTATCTCCTGCTCTATATCTCCTCTTCTCTATATCCTCTTCTCTATATCCTCTTCTCTGTCTCCTCTTCTCTATATCCTCTTCTCTGTCTCCTCTTCTCTATATCCTCTTCTCTGTCTCCTCTTCTCTATCCCCTCTTCTCTGCCTCCTCTTCTCTATATCCTCTTCTCTGTCTCCTCTTCTCTATCCCCTCTTCTCTGTCTCCTCTTCTCTATATCCTCTTCTCTGTCTCCTCTTCTCTATATCCTCTTCTCTGTCTCCTCTTCTCTATCCCCTCTTCTCTGTCTCCTCTTCTCTATATCCTCTTCTCTGTCTCCACTAGCTCCTCTTTCTTTATCCCCATCTCCTCTATATCCTATTTCTCTATATCCGCTATCTCCTCTGTCTCCTCTCCTCTACCTCCTCTTTCTCCCCATCTCCTTTTTCCCCCCTATCTCCGCAATCTCCTCTTTCTCTATCTCATCTCCTCTATCTCCTCTTTCTCCTCTATCTCTATCTCCTCTATCTCCTCTTTCTCCCATATCTCCTCTATCTCCTCTTTCTCCCCTATCTCCTCTATCTCCTCTTTCTCTATCTCCTCTTCTCTATCTCCTATTTCTCCCCTATCTCCTCTTTCCCTATCTCTTCTTTCTCTATCTCTTCTTTCTCTGTCTCATCTACCTCCTCTTTCTCATTCCTGCTCTCCTGACAACCACAAACTAGGTCCAGTACTTTACTCTGTTGTCTCCTGTTTCCAGTCTGTCTATACCTGCATCCAAATAAAGACCAGGGCCATATGGTACCCTATTCCCTACACAGTGCACTACTTTAGACCAGGGCTCTAGTTGAAGGTAGTGTAGTATATAGGGAATAGGGTGCCATTTGGGGGGGCGGTGCAGTAGTAATAGGATGTGTATGCTCGGTGGACTGAGAGGGTACAGTGAAGGATATTAATGGCGTTGCTGTGGCAAAGCTGAGCAGGCAGATAGAGCCGGTCGGACGGCGACGGAGCTTTACGGCGGGTGACAAATCAATGCATAGCAGCATTTCCAGAATGAATGTCTCTGGCATTTGGCTGCAGGAAGTACTGGTGCTGATGGTGCTGCAGTGTCCCCGTGATAAATCACCATTAAAAAAAAAGGATTCATGTTAAAATGTTAGACGACGCTGGTCGAGTCGGCTATGCAGTGCTGCCAACTGACCTGTAGGGGGAGCGTGCGTGCGTGTGAATACATGTGTGTGTGTGGTACTAGCTTGTGTTTTCGGTGTTTTAGTTTGTTTGTTGTTACAGTGTTCACAAACTTCCACAGACATGTCTTTGTTGTGTGTGTGGGTTTATTGTGCATGTACATATGTGTGTGGGTTTATTGGGCATGTACATATGTGTGTGGGTTTATTGGGCATGTACATATGTGTGTGGGTTTCTTATGTACATATGTGTGTGGGTTTCTTATGTACATATGTGTGTGGGTTTATTATGTACATATGGCATGTACATATGTGTGTGGGTTTATTGGGCATGTACATATGTGTGTGGGTTTATTATGCATGTACATATGTGTGTGGGTTTATTGGGCATGTACATATGTGTGTGGGTTTATTATGTACATATGTGTGTGGGTTTATTGGGCATGTACATATGTGTGTGGGTTTATTGGGCATGTACATATGTGTGTGGGTTTATTATGCATGTACATATGTGTGTGGGTTTATTGGGCATGTACATATGTGTGTGGGTTTATTGGGCATGTACATGTATTGGGCATGTACATATGTGTGTGGGTTTATTGGGCATGTACATATGTGTGTGGGTTTATTGGGCATGTACATATGTGTGTGGGTTTATTGGGCATGTACATATGTGTGTGGGTTTATTGGGCATGTACATATGTGTGTGGGTTTATTGGGCATGTACATATGTGTGTGGGTTTATTGGGCATGTACATATGTGTGTGGGTTTATTGGGCATGTACATATGTGTGTGGCTGTTTGAGGTCTCAGTAAAAGACCAAAATGGTGGGATTATTGTCCTTTTTGAGGCGGATCAACCGAGCTTCGGAAGTAACTCTGTGTGGGAAGTGTGTGGTTGTAACAACAGTGTTGGCAGAAGCTCCAGGGACTTGGCATTTACCTACAAATATCAGCGCTTTTCAGAGCTCCGTGACCAATCACAACCTCCCGTCTGTCAGCTCTCGAACCAATCACAACCTCCCGTCTGTCAGCTCTCGAACCAATCACAACCTCCCGTCTGTCAGCTCTCGAACCAATCACAACCTCCCGTCTGTCAGCTCTCTAACCAATCACAACCTCCCGTCTGTCAGCTCTCTAACCAATCACAACCTCCCGTCTGTCAGCTCTCTAACCTGAGGGCTGGACAGTAGACTGGTTTCCTGTTCATTACATCTGATGTCTGAGGGCTGGACAGTAGACTGGTTTCCTGTCCTGTTCATTACATCTGATGTCTGAGGACTGGACAGTACCCCCATCCTCCTACCCCTTAACCCCAATCCCACACCATCTCCACAAAATGAATACTTAACTAAACAGAGTATCTCTCTCATGACTTCCTCCATCATCTGGTGACATCACACCATAGTTGTTCCTTTAATAGCTGATAGTCATGTGATTCCCTGAGGAGCGAGGATTCATCTGAGGGCCTGCTGCACAGAAATGTGTGTGTGTGTGTCTGCATGCATGCCTGTCAGTGTGTGCCTGTGTGTGTGCGTGTGTGTGTGTGCATGCATGCCTGTCAGTGTGTGCCTGTGTGTGTGGTTCGGAGTGGAGATTTGGCCTTAAGTGAATTGCAGTGGTGCCGGTTCAACCCTGTTGGCCCCCGAACGAGAACAGATTAAAATGATTAACAGACCTTAATTGGGGGGGCGTGGCCTGCAGCCCTCTCCAGCTCTTAAAGGGCCATGAGGTGAGGAGAGAGAGGCTGCAGCAACCTGATAAACACTGACCTGAGAGTTTCCTATTTTATTTATCCAAGAAAACACATTTATCATCTGCTGGCCTTGAAATATTATTTTTTATCATCTCTGATCATTAACACACACAAAGACACACACGCATGTCTAACACACACGCGCACACTTGTTAATGTCCTGACTTGAACTGAAAATATTTGTGTGGGGGGAGAACTGGGGGGAGGGGGAGAGAGAGAGAGAGAGAGAGAGAGAGAGAGAGAGAGAGAGAGAGAGAGAGAGAGAGAGACTTATTCTCCATTTGTTGGGTTTGTTGAAAGTGCTAAACAAACCTACTTTGAATAAAAATTGTAAACCTCACACTGGGCTGAAACAAAAGAAGACCCCTGAATCCACCCCCGGGGTGCACTAACTCTTTATACAGTCCCTTCAGAAAGGATTCAGAACCCTTGATTTATTGCACATGCTGTTGTGTTTCAGCCTGAATTCAAAATGGATCACATAGATTTTTTTCCCTCTCTCACCCATCTACACACAATACCCTATAATGACATCACAATACTATAATGATGTCACAATACCCTATAATGACATCACAATAATATAATGACATCACAATACCCTACAATGAGTCAATACATGTTAGAATCACCTTTGGTAGCGTTTACAGCTGTGAGTGTTTCTGGGTAAGTCTCTAAGAGCTGTGAGTGTTTCTGGGTAAGTCTCTAAGATTTGTGAGTGTTTCTGGGTAAGTCTAGAGGAGCTGTGAGTGTTTCTGGGTAAGTCTCTAAGAGCTGTGAGTGTTTCTGGGTAAGTCTCTAAGAGCTGTGAGTGTTTCTGGGTAAGTCTAGAAGAGCTGTGAGTGTTTCTGGGTAAGTCTCTAAGAGCTGTGAGTGTTTCTGGGTGAGTCTCTAAGAGCTGTGCGTGTTTCTGGGTATGTCTCTAAGAGCTGTGAGTGTTTCTGGGTGAGTCTCTAAGAGCTGTGAGTGTTTCTGGGTAAGTCTCTAAGAGCTGTGAGTGTTTCTGGGTAAGTCTCTAAGAGCTGTGAGTGTTTCTGGGTGAGTCTCTAAGAGCTTTGAGTGTTTCTGGGTAAGTCTCTAAGAGAGTGTTTCTGGGTGAGTCTCTAAGAGCTTTCTGGGTAAGTCTCTAAGAGCTGTGAGTGTTTCTGGGTATGTCTCTAAGAGCTGTGAGTGTTTCTGGGTAAGTCTCTAGGAGCTGTGAGTGTTTCTGGGTGAGTCTCTAAGAGCTGTGAGTGTTTCTGGGTATGTCTCTAAGAGCTGTGAGTGTTTCTGGGTAAGTCTCTAAGAGCTGTGAGTGTTTCTGGGTAAGTCTCTAAGAGCTGTGAGTGTTTCTGGGTAAGTCTCTAAGAGCTGTGAGTGTTTCTGGGTGAGTCTCTAAGAGCTGTGAGTGTTTCTGGGTAAGTCTCTAAGAGCTGTGAGTGTTTCTGGGTAAGTCTCTAAGAGCTGTGAGTGTTTCTGGGTGAGTCTCTAAGAGCTTTGAGTGTTTCTGGGTAAGTCTCTAAGAGCTGTGAGTGTTTCTGGGTGAGTCTCTAAGAGCTGTGAGTGTTTCTGGGTAAGTCTAGAGGAGCTGTGAGTGTTTCTGGGTGAGTCTAAGAGCTGTGAGTCTTTCTGGGTAAGTCTCTAAGAGCTGTGAGTGTTTCTGGGTATGTCTCTAAGAGCTGTGAGTGTTTCTGGGTAAGTCTAAGAGCTGTGAGTGTTTCTGGGTGAGTCTAAGAGCTGTGAGTCTTTCTGGGTATGTCTCTAAGAGCTGTGAGTGTTTCTGGGTGAGTCTAAGAGCTGTGAGTGTTTCTGGGTGAGTCTCTAAGAGCTGTGAGTGTTTCTGGGTAAGTCTAAAGGAGCTGTGAGTGTTTCTGGGTGAGTCTAAGAGCTGTGAGTCTTTCTGGGTATGTCTCTAAGAGCTGTGAGTGTTTCTGGGTGAGTCTAAGAGCTGTGAGTGTTTCTGGGTGAGTCTCTAAGAGCTGTGAGTGTTTCTGGGTAAGTCTAGAGGAGCTGTGAGTGTTTCTGGGTGAGTCTAAGAGCTGTGAGTCTTTCTGGGTAAGTCTCTAAGAGCTGTGAGTGTTTCTGGGTGAGTCTAAGAGCTGTGAGTCTTTCTGGGTGAGTCTAAGAGTTGTGAGTCTTTCTGGGTAAGTCTCTAAGAGCTGTGAGTCTTTCTGGGTGAGTCTAAGAGCTGTGAGTCTTTCTGGGTGAGTCTAAGAGCTGTGAGTCTTTCTGGGTGAGTCTAAGAGCTGTGAGTGTTTCTGGGTGAGTCTCTAACTGGGTGAGTCTAAGAGTGTGAGTCTTTCTGGGTAAGTCTCTAAGAGCTGTGAGTCTTTCTGGGTGAGTCTAAGAGCTGTGAGTCTTTCTGGGTGAGTCTAAGAGCTGTGAGTCTTTCTGGGTGAGTCTAAGAGCTGTGAGTCTTTCTGGGTGAGTCTAAGAGCTGTGAGTCTTTCTGGGTGAGTCTAAGAGCTGTGAGTGTTTCTGGGTAAGATTCTAAGAGTTTTCCACACCTGGATTATTTGCACATTATTATTTTTTAAATTCTTCAAGCTCTGTCAAGTTGATTGTTGATCATTACTAGACAACCATTTTCTAGTCTTGCTGTCAGGCGGTGGGTGTAGCTGGTGCATGGAAGTCAGGCGCAGGAGAGCAGAGACCAGTGAACACGAAGCACTTTACTGAGGTAATAGTAAGACCAGAATGCAACAGTGTCACCAAAACCAAATGCCCAAAACAAGTAAGGCAGCACAAAGTACCACAAACAAAGAACAAAGTCCCGGCTGCCACAAAACACCGGTACCTAAAACCTGGCGCTAACCAGCCGGAAGCGTGCCAACCTCGACAATACAATACCCCACACAGACATGGAGGGAACAGGGGCTAAATACACAATACCCCACAGAGACATGGAGGGAACAGGGGCTAAATACACAATACCCCACAGAGACATGGAGGGAACAGGGGGCTAAATACACAATACCCCACAGAGACATGGAGGGAACAGAGGGCTAAATACACAATACCCCACAGAGACATGGAGGGAACAGAGGGCTAAATACACAATACCCCACAGAGACATGGAGGGAACAGAGGGCTAAATACACAATACCCCACAGAGACATGGAGGGAACAGAGGGCTAAATACACAATACCCCACAGAGACATGGAGGGAACAGGGGGCTAAATACACAATACCCCACAGAGACATGGAGGGAACAGGGGCTAAATACACAATACCCCACAGAGACATGGAGGGAACAGGGGCTAAATACACAATACCCCACAGAGACATGGAGGGAACAGGGGCTAAATACACAATACCCCACAGAGACATGGAGGGAACAGGGGCTAAATACACAATACCCCACAGAGACATGGAGGGAACAGGGGCTAAATACACAATACCCCACAGAGACATGGAGGGAACAGGGGCTAAATACACAATACCCCACAGAGACATGGAGGGAACAGGGGGCTAAATACACAATACCCCACAGAGACATGGAGGGAACATAGGGCTAAATACACAATACCCCACAGAGACATGGAGGGAACAGGGGGCTACATACACAATACCCCACAGAGACATGGAGGGAACAGAGGGCTAAATACACAATACCCCACAGAGACATGGAGGGAACAGGGGGCTAAATACACATAGTCATTATTATTATTTATTTTTTATTTGCCCTTTATTTAACTAGGCAAGTCAGTTAAGAACAAATTCTTATTTTCAATGACGGCCCTAGGAACAGTGGGTTAACTGCCTGTTCAGAGGCAGAACGACAGATTTGTACCTTGTCAGCTCGGGGATATGAACTATGAATTATGAGGAGACGTAAACCAGGTGTGCAGGAAAACAAGACAAAACAAATGGAAAATGACAGGTGGAGCGGCGATGGCTAGAAGACCGGTGACGTCGACCAGCCCGAACAAGGAGAGGGACCGACTTCGGCGGAAGTCGTGACACTTGCCATAGATTTTCAAACTGATTTAAGTCAACATCTGAACTATCCCACTCAGGAACATTCAGTGTCCTCTTGGTCAGCACCTCCAGTGTATATTTGGCCTTGTGATGTAGGTTATTGTCCAGCTGAAAGGTGAACTTGTCTCCCGGTGTCTGATGGAAAGCAGACTGAGCCAGGTTGTCCTCTAGGACTGTGCTGAGCTCTATTCCTTGACAAGCATACCCATGACATAACGTAAGCCACCACCAAAATTAAACCTTGACGGTACGGGGTATTGTAGAACCATCAGCAGCCAATCACCATGCAGCTTACTGCACCGTGACCTTAAAGACACAGCTACAGGAACCAATGGGAAGTGTCCATACCGATCAGAACCAATAGGAAAGCTAGTTATAGTAGGGTGGGCCAATATAGAGTTGTGTAGCCCTGAGCCCAATCAGACAGACTTCTACATAATTGCCGTCATTTCAATCAATCAACCTATCTGGCAAACATCATCCACCGTATTCAGCAAATGAAGTATCTTACAGGCCCATCTCTCTCTCCCATTTACCTGTTACCTTTAGATCTCCTCCTGTCATCTCTCATGGGGTCCTTTTTACCTACACCGCACACACACCAACACACATGCACACACACATCAACACATGCACACACACATCAACACACATGCACACAAACGCACACATGCACACACACATCAACACACGTGCACACACATTAACACACATGCACACAAACGCACACATGCACACACAAGTGTGAGATGTTAGATTTACAGTTGTGACCGATAGTACTCCAGCCCATTCTCTACCATATGCTTAGCTAATAAAACCTTCCTTCTGCTGACTACACACAGAGAGGAGAGGGACAGGAGAGATGGAGAGGAGATGAGGTGAGAGAGGGAGAGGAGTGGGGAGAGGGAGGGAGGGAGAGAGGGAGAGGAGAGGGGGGAGAGGGAGGGAGGGAGAGAGGGAGAGGAGGGGGAGAGGGAGGGAGGGAGGGAGGGAGGGAGGGAGGGAGGGAGGGAGGGAGGGAGGGGGAGAGGGAGGGAGGGAGGAGAGGGAGAGGGAGGGAGAGGGGAGGGGGAGAGGGGAGAGGGAGGGAGGGAGGGAGAGGGGAGGGAGAGGGGAGTGGGGAGGGAGGGAGGGAGGGAGGGGGAGGGAGGGAGGGAGGGAGGGAGGGAGGGGGAGGGAGGGGGAGAGGGAGGGAGGGGAGGGAGGGAGGGAGGGAGGGAGGGAGGGAGGGAGAGGGAGGGAGGGAGGGAGGGAGGGAGGGAGGGAGAGAGGGAGAGGATAGATGGAGGGAGAGGAGTGATGGAGGGAGGGAGGGAGAGAGGGAGAGGATAGATGGAGGGAGTTCTGGAGAGGAGGGAGAGAGGGAGGGAGGGAGAGAGGGAGAGGGGGGAGGGAGGGAGGGAGGGAGGGGAGGGAGGGGGAGGGAGGGAGGGAGGGAGGGGAGAGGGAGAGGGAGTGGGGAGAGGGAGGGAGGGAGGGAGGGAGGGAGGGAGGGAGGGAGGGAGGGAGGGAGGGAGGGAGGGAGGGAGGAGGGAGGGAGGGAGGGAGGGAGGGAGGGGAGAGGATAGATGGAGGGAGAGGAGGGGGAGGGAGGGAGGGAGAGAGGGAGAGGAGGGAGGAGAGGGAGAGGGAGAAAGGGAGGGGAGGAGAGAGAGGGAGAGGATAGATGGAGAGGGGGGGAGAGGAGAGAGGAGAGGACAGGAGAGGAGAGGGAGGAAAGGAGGGAGGGAGGGAGAGGGAGGGAAGGAGAGGGAGAGGGAGGGAGGAGAGGGAGAGGAGAGGAGAGGGAGGGAGAGAGGAGAGGAGGAGGAGAGGAGAGGAGAGGAGGGAGGGAGAGGAGAGGGAGGGAGAGGAAAGGAGGGAGGGAGGGAGGGAGAATGAGAGGAGAGATGGAGGGAGGGAGGGAAGAGCTATGTTTTATGTGCTGTCTGTGCTGTGTTGCATTGTGTTGTGTATTGTAAACAAAGCCTTAGCTATCGTCCAGATGTCTAGTGTTCCATTATTGAAGAGACTGAACACAACTACTGTATACTAGAGATGGGCACTAATATGGAAAGGTCATCGATATCATGTCGGAATTTAAAACAAAAGATGTGTTTCATCTTTCCACTGTGGTTGTCGTCATCTGATGAGAGCTTGAACTTCTCCAAATTGGAAAGAAGAAAACTGTCTGGTCAGCTATTCCTTAACTGGAATAAACTAACTAGAAAACTGTCTGGTCAGCTATTCCTTAACGGGAATAAACTAACTAGAAAGCTGTCTGGTCAGCTATTCCTTAACTGGAATAAACTAACTAGAAAACTGTCTGGTCAGCTATTCCTTAACGGGAATAAACTAACTAGAAAACTGTCTGGTCAGCTATTCCTTAACGGGAATAAACTAACTAGAAAACTGTCTGGTCAGCTATTCCTTAACTGGAATAAAATAAACTAACTAGAAAACTGTCTGGTCAGCTATTCCTTAACTGGAATAAACTAACTAGAAAACTGTCTGGTCAGCTATTCCTTAACTGGAATAAACTAACTAGAAAACTGTCTGGTCAGCTATTCCTTAACGGGAATAAACTAACTAGAAAACTGTCTGGTCAGCTATTCCTTAACTGGAATAAACTAACTAGAAAACTGTCTGGTCAGCTATTCCTTAACGGGAATAAACTAACTAGAAAACTGTCTGGTCAGCTATTCCTTAACGGGAATAAACTAACTAGAAAACTGTCTGGTCAGCTATTCCTTAACGGGAATAAACTAACTAGAAAACTGTCTGGTCAGCTATTCCTTAACTGGAATAAACTAACTACAAAACTGTCTGGTCAGCTATTCCTTAACTGGAATAAACTAACTAGAAAACTGTCTGGTCAGCTATTCCTTAACTGGAATAAACTAACTAGAAAACTGTCTGGTCAGCTATTCCTTAACTGGAATAAACTAACTAGAAAACTGTCTGGTCAGCTATTCCTTAACGGGAATAAACTAACTAGAAAACTGTCTGGTTAGCTATTCCTTAACTGGAATAAACTAACTACAAAACTGTCTGGTCAGCTATTCCTTAACGGGAATAAACTAACTAGAAAACTGTCTGGTTTTCTATTTCTAAACTGGAGTAAACTAACTAGCTAGCCGTACAGATTTACCAAATATCTGTTGCTAGATTTAATCATCTAAGGGTGCCTGTTTTCACTTTGTCATTATGGGGTATTGTGATGTCATCACGGGGTATTGTGATGTCATTATGGTGTATTGTGATGTCATCACAGGGTATTGTGATGTCATTATGGGGTATTGTGATGTCATCATGGGGTATTGTGATGTCATTATGGTGTATTGTGATGTCATCACAGGGTATTGTGATGTCATTATGGGGTATTGTGATGTCAGATTTGTCGATTGATGAGGGAAAAAAACAAAGTAATCCATTTTAGAAAAAGGCTGTAATGTAAGAAAATGTGGAAAAAGTCAAGGGGTCTGAATAACTTTCAGAAATCCTTGCTCAAGGGGAGATTCGAACCAGTGACCTTTCGGTATACTGGCCCAACGCTCTTTACCGCTAGGCTACCTGCCACACAGATTAACACATAAAGCACACACAAACACACAGACAGGCCCTTAGCGGTTGAGTCACGTAGTTAGCGTGACGATGCTAACACGATAACGACTCAGCTTCCTGTTCTAATGTGTTGCAGTTGATCATTTCAGATAGTAACTCTAATGGAATCCTCACATTGGGGATGTGTATTCATTTAAGCCTCAGAGAAGTTAGTCTCTAATCATCATTTTCCCGATCTTCCTCATCATCTTCTTCTGAAAACACATTAAAGGGTCAGTCTGGGAATCAAAAAACAACAAGGTGGTCAAGTCACAACTTGTTTTGTGTCTGAAATCAAAGGAGAACAGAGGTTGTTTTGTCGTGACACACTTCAGACATTTCCAGCACTGCTTCGAATGTCAGGACAGAGTAGAATTTAGTGATAGTACTTTGTCTGATTCAGCTGCTTAATTTATATTTTATTCCACTTTTGTGGAACCCCTTATTCAGCACTCTACTGCACTCTACTCACCCCTCTCTCCACTCCACCTCTCTTCCCTCTCCCTTCCCTCTCTCTCCTCTCCCTTCCCCTCTCTCCTCTCCACCTCTCTCCACCTCCCTCTCCTTCCCTTCCCTCCCTCTCCACACCACTCCTCTCTTCCCCTCTCTCCCTCTCCCTTCCCCCTCTCTCCACTCCACCTCTCTTCCCTCTCCCCTCTCCTTCCCCTCTCTCCACTCCACCTCTCTCCCTCTCCCTTCCCCTCTCTCCACTCCAACTCTCTCTCCTCTCCCTTCCCCTCTCTCCACTCCACCTCTCTTCCCTCTCCCTTCCCCTCTCTCCACTCCACCTCTCTTCCCTCTCCCCTCTCCCTTCCCCTCTCTCCACTCCACCTCTCTCCTCGCCCTTCCCCTCTCTCCACTCCACCTCTCTCCCCTCTCCCTTCCCCTCTCTCCACTCCACCTCTCTCCACTCTCCCTTCCCCTCTCTCTCCTCTCCCTTCCCCTCTCTCCACTCCACCTCTCTTCCCTCTCCCTTCCCCTCTCTCCACTCCACCTCTCTCCTTCCCCTTCCCCTCTCTCCACTCCACCTCTCTTCTCTCCCCTCTCCCTTCCCCTCTCTCCACTAAACCTCTCTCCCTCTCTTCCCTTCCCCTCCACCTCTCTCCTCTCCCTTCCCCTCTCTCCACTCCACCTCTCTTCCCTCTCCCTTCCCCTCTCCCCACTCCACCTCTCTTCCCTCTCCTTCCCCTCTCTCCTTCCCTCTCCTTCTCCCACTCCACCTCTCTCCCTCTCCCTTCCCTTCCCTCCACCTCTCTTCCCTCCCCCTTCCCCTCTCTCCACTCCACCTCTCTCTCCCTCTCCCTTCCCCTCTCTCCACTCTCTCTCCTCTCCCTTCCCCTCTCTCCACTCCACCTCTCTCCCCCTCTCTCCTCCTTCCCCCTCTCTCCACTCCACCTCTCTCCCCTCTCCCTTCCCCTTCCCCTCTCTCCCTCTCCTCTCCCTTCCCCTCTCTCCACTCCACCTCTCTCCCTCTCCCTTCCCCTCTCTCTCCTCTCCCTTCCCCTCTCTCCACTCCACCTCTCTTCCCTCTCCCTTCCCCTCTCTCCCCTCACCTCCTCTCCTGTGGTGTCAGCCTCAGGGCTTCTCTCACCAACACTCTTACCCTCCCTCTCTTTATCCTTCTCTCTCTTGTCAGGCTCCTACGCCCTTCTCTCCTCTCTCTCTTCCTCCTACCCCCCTTCTCTCCGCTCTCTCTTCCTCCTACCCCCTTCTCTCCTCTCTCTTCCCTCCTACCCCCCTCCTCTCCCTCTCTCTTCCTCCTACCCCCCTCCTCTCTGCTCTCTCTTCCTCCTACCCCCTTCTCTCCTCTCTCTCTTCCTCCTACCCCCCTCTCCCTCTCTCTCTTCCTCCTACTACCCCCTCCTCTCCTCTCTCTCTTCCTACTACCACCCTCCTCTCTCTCTTCTTCTCCTACCCCCTTCTTTCCTCTCTCTCTTCCTCCTACCCCCTCCTCTCCTCTCTCTCTTCCTACTACCCCCTCCTCTCTCTCTTCTTCCTACCCCCTCTTCTCTCCTCTCTCTCTTCATACTACAACCCTCCTCTCCTCTCTCTCTCTTCCTACTACCACCCTCCTCTCTCTCTTCCTCCTACCCCCCTTCTCTCCTCTCTCTCTTCATACTACCACCCTCCTCTCCTCTCTCTCTCTTCCTACTACCACCCTCCCTCTCTCTCTTCCTCCTACCCCCTTCTCTCCTCTCTCTCTTCATACTACCACCCTCCCTCTCTCTCTCTTCCTCCTACCCCCTTCTCTCCTCTCTCTCTTCATACTACCACCCTCCTCTCCTCTCTCTCTTCCTACTACCACCCTCCCCTCTCTCTCTTCCTCCTACCCCCTACTCTCCTCTCTCTCTTCATACCACCACCCTCCTCTCCTCTCTCTCTCTTCCTACTACCACCCTCCTCTCTCTCTTTCCTCCTACCACCCTCCTCTCCTCTCTCTCTTCCTACTACCACCCTCCTCTCATCTCTCTTCCTCGTACCCCCCTCCTCTCCTCTCTCTCTTCCTCCTACCCCCTTCTCTCCTCTCTCTCTCTTCATACTACCCCCTCCTCTCCTCTCTCTTCCTACTACCCCCTCCTCTCCTCTCTCTCGTCATACTACCACCCCCCTCTCCTCTCTCTTCCTACTACCCCCCTCTCTCCTCTCTCTTCCTACTACCCCCTCTCCTCTCTCTTCCTACTACCCCCTCCTCTCTCTCTTCATACTACCCCCTCCTCTCTCTCTCATACTACCCCCTCCTCTCTCTCTCTCTTCATACTACCCCCTCCTCTCTCTTTCATACTACCCCCTCCTCTCTCTCTTCATACTACCCCCTCTCCTCTCTCTTCCTACTACCCCCTCCTCTCCTCTCTCTCTTCCTACTACCCCCTCCTCTCTCTCTTCATACTACTCCCTCCTCTCTCTCTTCATACTACCCCTCCTCTCTCTCTTCATACTACCCCCTCCTCTCTCTCTTCCTACTACCCCCTCCTCTCTCTCTTCATACTACCCCCCTCTCCTCTCTCTTCCTACTACCCCCTCCTCTCCTCTCTCTTCCTACTACCCCCTCCTCTCTCTCTTCTTACTACCACCCTCCTCTCCTCTCTCTTCATTCTACCCCCCTTCCTCTCCTCTCTCTTCCTTCCTACCCCCCCTCCTCTCCTTTTTCTTCCTACTACCCCCTCCCTCCCCTCCTCTCTCTTCCTCCTACCCCCTCCTCTCCTCTCTCTTCCTCCTACCCCCTCTCCTCCCCCTCCTCTCCCTCTCTCTTTCATACTACCCCCTCCTCTCCTCTCTTCCTACTAACCCCTCCTCCTCTCCTCTCTCTCTTCCTCCTACCCCCTCCTCTCCTCTCTCTCTATTCATACTACCCCCTCCTCTCCTCTCTCTTCCTACTAACCCCTCCTCTCCTCTCTCTTCCTCCTACCCCCTCCTCTCCTCTCTCTTCCTCCTACCCCTCCTCTCCTCTCTCTCTTCATACTACCCCCTCCTCTCCTCTCTCTTCCTACTAACCCCTCCTCTCCTCTCTCTTCCTCCTACCCCCTCCTCTCTCCTCTCTCTTCCTCCTACCCCCCTCCTCTCCTCTCTCTCTTCATACTACCCCCTCCTCTCCGCTCTCTCTTCCTCCTACCCCCTTCCACTCCTCTCTCTTCCTCCCTACCCCCTCCACTCCTCTCTCTCTTCATACTACCCCCCCCTCTCCTCTCTCTCTTCATACTACCCCTCCTCTTCTCCTCTCTCTTCCTCCTACCCTCCTCTCCTCTCTCTCTTCCTACTACCCCCCCCTCCTCTCCTCTCTCTTCCTACTACCCCCTCCTCTCCTCTCCTCTCTCTTCCTCCTACCCCCTCTTCTCCTCTCTCTTCCTCCTACCCCCTCTCCTCTCCTCTCTCTCTTCATACTACCCCCCTCCTCTCCGCTCTCTCTTCCCTACTACCCCCTCCTCTCCGCTCTCTCTTCCTACTACCCCCTCCTCTCCGCTCTCTCTTCCTACTACCACCCTCCTCTCCGCTCTCTCTTCCTACTACCACCCTCCTCTCCTCTCTCTTCCTACTACCCCCTCCTCTCCTCTCTCTCTCTTCCTCCTACCCCTCCTCTCCTCTCTCTCTTCCTCCTACCCCCCTCCTCTCCTCTCTCTCTTCATACTACCCCCTCCTCTCCGCTCTCTCTTCCTACTACCCCCTCCTCTCCACTCTCTCTTCCTACTACCACCCTCCTCTCCGCTCTCTCTTCCTACTACCACCCTCCTCTCCGCTCTCTCTTCCTACTACCACCCTCCTCTCCTCTCTCTTCCTACTACCACCCTCCTCTCCTCTCTCATGTCAGACGATGCCAATGGTATAATCAAATCAGACCACCACTTACCATCTATCAAATCACATGTTATTGGTCACATACACATGGTTAGCAGATGTTAATGCGATAGTAGCGACATGCTTGTGCTTCTAGTTCCGACAGTGCAGTAATATCTAACAAGTAATCTAACAATTCCCCAACAACTACCTAATACACACAAATCTAAAGGGGTGAATGAGAATATGTTCATATAAATATATGGATGAGAATATGTTCATATAAATATATGTATGAGTGATGGCCGAGCAGCATAGGCAAGGTGCAATAGATGGTATAAAATACAGTATATACATGTGATATGAGTAATGTAAGATATGTAAACATTAATTAAAGTGGCATTATTTAAAGTGACTAGTGATCCATTTATTAGTGTGGCCAGTGATATGAGTCTCTATGTAGGCAGCAGCCTCTCTGTGTTAGTGATGGCCTTGAGATAGAAGCTGTTTTTCAGTCTTTCGGTCCCATCTTTGATGCAACTTTACTGCCCTCACCTTCTGGATGATAGCGGGGTGAACAGGCAGTGGATCGGGTGGTTGTTGTCCTTGATGATCTTTCTGGCCTTCCTGTGACATCAGGTGGTTGTTGTCCTTAATGATCTTTCTGGCCTTCCTGTGACATCAGGTGGTTGTTGTCCTTGATGATCTTTATGGCCTTCCTGTGACATCAGGTGGTTGTTGTCCTTGATGATCTTTCTGGCCTTCCTGTGACATCAGGTGGTTGTTGTCCTTGATGATCTTTCTGGCCTTCCTGTGACATCAGGTGGTTGTTGTCCTTGATGATCTTTCTGGCCTTCCTGTGACATCAGGTGGTTGTTGTCCTTGATGATCTTTCTGGCCTTCCTGTGACATCAGGTGGCTGTTGTCCTTGATGATCTTTATGGCCTTCCTGTGACATCAGGTGGTTGTTGTCCTTGATGATCTTTATGGCCTTCCTGTGACATCAGGTGGTTGTTGTCCTTGATGATCTTTATGGCCTTCCTGTGACATCAGGTGCTGTAGGTGTCCTATGGAAGGCAGGTAGTTTGCCCCCAGTGATGCGTTGTGCAGACCGCACCACCCTCTGGAGAGCCTTGAGTTTGAGGGCGGTGCAGTTGCCGTACCAGGCGGTGATACAGAACGACAGGATACTCTCGATTGTGAACCCGTAAAAGTTTGTCAGGGTTTTAGGTGACAAGACAAATGTCTTCAGCCTCCTGAGGTTGAAGAGGCGCTGTTGAGTCTTTTTCAGCACACTGTCCATATGGGTGGACCATTTCAGTTTGTCTGTAATGTGTACGCCAAGGAACTTAAAACTTTACACCTTCTCCACTGCTGTCCCTTTGATGTGGATAGGGGGGTTCTCCCTCTGCTGTTTCCTGAAGTCCACGATCATCTCCTTTGTTTTGTTGACATGAGTGAGAGGTTGTTTTCCTGACACCACACTCCGAGTGCCCTTGACTCCTCCCTGCAGATCGTCTCGTCATGGTTTGTAAATCAAGCCCACTACTGTTGTGTCATCTGCAAACTTGATGGTTGAGTTGGAGGCGTGCATGGCCACGCAGTCGTGGGTGAACAGGGAGTACAGGAGGGGGCTGAGCACGAACCCTTGTGTGGCCTCTATGTTGAGGATCAGTGTAGCGGGGGTGTTGTTTCCTACCTTCACCACCTGGGGGCGGCCCGTCAGGAAGTCCAGGACCCAGTTGCACAGGGCGGGGTTGAGACCCAGGGCCTACAGCTTAATGATGAACTTGGAGGGTACTATGGTGAATGCTGAGCTGTAGTCAGCTATATAACCAGCTATAACCAGCTATAACCAGTGACACAGTTAGAATTTCTTTTTAAACATATTTTGAGGACAAACAGTGTTTATTTACAATTATATTGACTACAAACAATGGAGTAAAATAAGTTTATATTCTGGGTTCTCATGGAGTGTGACAGTTGAACTAAGCTCATAAGGCATTTATAAGTTCTAATCTTCAAGAATCAATTGGTATGTATATAATCAATGTAATAGTAAAAAAATGGATCCCTTTAGGATGCATCCATATCTCCATGGTAACTGTGGAGGAAGCATTACAACATCCATATATCCATGGTGACAGTGGAGGAGGCATTACAACAACCATATCTCCATAGAGACTGTGGAGGAGGCATTTGAACATCCCATATCTCCATGGTGACTGTGTAGGAGGCATTACAACAACCATCTCTCCATAGTGACAGTGGAGGAGGCATTACAACATCCACATGTCCATAGAGACTGGAGGAGGCATTACAACATCCATCTCTCCATGGTGACTGTGGAGGAGGCATTACAACATCCATATCTCCATGGTGACTGTGGAGGAGGCATTACAACATCCATATATCCATGGTGACTGTGGAGGAGGCATTACAACATCCATATCTCCATAGAGACTGTGGAGGAGGCATTGCAACATCCATCTCTCCATAGTGATTGTGGAGGAGGCATTACAACATCCATATCTCCATGGTGACTGTGGAGGAGGCATTACAACATCCATATCTCCATAGTGACTGTGGAGGAGGCATTGCAACATCCATCTCTCCATAGTGACTGTGGAGGAGGCATTACAACATCCATCTCTCCATGGTGACTGTGGAGGAGGCATTACAACATCCATCTCTCCATGGTGACTGTGGAGGAGGCATTACAACATCCATATCTCCATGGTGACTGTGGAGGAGGCATTACAACATCCATATCTCCATGGTGACTGTGGAGGAGGCAACATCCATATCTCCATAGAGACTGTGGAGGAGGCATTGCAACATCCATCTCTCCATAGTGACTGTGGAGGAGGCATTACAACATCCATCTCTCCATAAAGACTGTGGAGGAGGCATTTGAACATCCCATATCTCCATGGTGACTGTGTAGCAGGCATTACAACATCCATCTCTTCATAGTGACTGTGGAGGAGGCATTACAACATCCATCTCTCCATAAAGACTGTGGAGGAGGCATTTGAACATCCATGTCTCCATGGTGACTGTGTAGCAGGCATTACAACATCCATCTCTTCATAGTGACTGTGGAGGAGGCATTACAACATCCATCTCTCCATAAAGACTGTGGAGGAGGCATTTGAACATCCCATGTCTCCATGGTGACTGTGTAGCAGGCATTACAACATCCATCTCTTCATAGTGACTGTGGAGGAGGCATTACAACATCCATCTCTCCATAGGGACTGTGGAGGAGGCATTACAACATCCATCTCTCCATAGTGACTGTGGAGGAGTCATTACAACATCCCATCTCTCCATAGTGACTGTGGAGGAGGCATTACAACATCCATCTCTCCATAAAGACTGTGGAGGAGGCATTTGAACATCCCATATCTCCATAGTGACTGTGGAGGAGTCATTACAACATCCATCTCTTCATAGTGACTGTGGAGGAGGCATTACAACATCCATCTCTCCATAGTGACTGCGGAGGAGTCATTACAACATCCATCTCTCCATAGTGACTGTGGAGGAGGCATTACAACATCCATCTCTCCATAGTGACTGTGGAGGAGGCATTACAACATCCCATCTCTCCATAGTGACTGTGGAGGAGGCATCCATCCATCTCTCCATGGTGACTGTGGAGGAGGCATTACAACATCCATATCTCCATAGAGACTGTGGAGGAGGCATTACAACATCCATCTCTCCATGGTGCCTGTGGAGGAGGCATTACAACATCCATATCTCCATAGAGACTGTGGAGGAGGCATTACAACATCCATATCTCCATGGTGACTGTGGAGGAGGCATTACAACATCCATCTCTCCATGGTGACGGTGGAGGAGGCATTACAACATCCATATCTCCATGGTGACTGTGGAGGAGGCATTACAACATCCATATCTCCATGGTGACTGTGGAGGAGGCATTACAACATCCATATCTCCATGGTGACTATGGAGGAGGCATTACAACATCCATATATCCATGGTGACTGTGGAGGAGGCATTACAACATCCATATCTCCATGGTGACTGTGGATGAGGCATTACAACATCCATATCTCCATGGTGACTGTGAGGAGGCATTACAACATCCATCTCTCCATGGTGACTGTGGAGGAGGCATTACAACATCCATATCTCCATGGTGACTGTGGAGGAGGCATTACAACATCCATATCTCCATGGTGACTGTGGAGGAGGCATTACAACATCCATATCTCCATGGTGACTGTGGAGGAGGCATTACAACATCCATATCTCCATGGTGACTGTGGAGGAGGCATTACAACATCCATATCTCCATAGAGACTGTGGAGGAGGCATTGCAACATCCATCTCTCCATAGTGACTGTGGAGGAGGCATTACAACATCCATATCTCCATAGAGACTGTGGAGGAGGCATTACAACATCCATCTCTCCATGGTGACTGTGGAGGAGGCATTACAATATCCATATCTCCATAGAGACTGTGGAGGAGGCATTACAACATCCATCTCTCCATGGTGACTGTGGAGGAGGCATTACAACATCCATATCTCCATGGTGACTGTGGAGGAGGCATTACAACATCCATATCTCCATAGAGACTGTGGAGGAGGCATTGCAACATCCATCTCTCCATAGTGACTGTGGAGGAGGCATTACAACATCCATCTCTCCATAAAGACTGTGGAGGAGGCATTTGAACATCCCATATCTCCATGGTGACTGTGGAGGACATTACAACATCCCATCTCTCCATAGTGACTGTGGAGGAGGCATTACAACATCCATATCTCCATAGAGACTGTGGAGGAGGCATTCCAACATCCATCTCTCCATGATGACTGTGGAGGAGGCATTACCATCCATCTCCCATGGTGACTGTGGAGGAGGCATTACAACATCCATATCTCCATAGTGACTGTGGAGGAGGCATTACAACATCCATCTCTCCATAGTGACTGTGGAGGAGGCATTACAACATCCATATGTCCATGGTGACTGTGGAGGAGGCATTACAACATCCATCTCTCCATAAAGACTGTGGAGGAGGCATTTGAACATCCCATATCTCCATGGTGACTGTGTAGGAGGCATTACAACATCCATCTCTCTATAAAGACTCATTTGAACATCCCATATGTCCATGGTGACTGTGGAGGAGGCATTACAACATCCATCTCTCCATAGTGACTGTGGAGGAGGCATTACAACATCCCATCTCTCCATAGTGACTGTGGAGGAGGCATTACAACATCCATATCTCCATAGTGACTGTGGAGGAGGCATTACAACATCCATATCTCCATAGAGATTGTGGAGGAGGCATTCCAACATCCATCTCTCCATGATGACTGGAGGAGGCATTACAACATCCATCTCTCCATGGTGACTGTGGAGGAGGCATTACAACATCCATATCTCCATAGTGACTGTGGAGGAGGCATTACAACATCCATCTCTCCATAGTGACTGTGGAGGAGGCATTACAACATCCATATGTCCATGGTGACTGTGGAGGAGGCATTACAACATCCATCTCTCCATAAAGACTGTGGAGGAGGCATTTGAACATCCCATATCTCCATGGTGACTGTGTAGGAGGCATTACAACATCCATCTCTCTATAAAGACTGTGGAGGAGGCATTTGAACATCCCATATGTCCATGGTGACTGTGCAGGAGGCATTACAACATCCATCTCTCCATAGTGACTGTGGAGGACTCATTACAACATCCCATCTCTCCATAGTGACTGTGGAGGAGGCATTGCAACATCCATATCTCCATAGTGAATGTGGAGGAGGCATTACAACATCCATATCTCCATAGAGATTGTGGAGGAGGCATTCCAACATCCATCTCTCCATGATGACTGTGGAGGAGGCATTACAACATCCATCTCTCCATGGTGACTGTGGAGGAGGCATTACAACATCCATATGTCCATGGTGACTGTGGAGGAGGCATTACAACATCCATCTCTCCATAAAGACTGTGGAGGAGGCATTTGAACATCCCATATCTCCATGGTGACTGTGTAGGAGGCATTACAACATCCATCTCTCCATACTGACTGTGGAGGAGGCATTACAAAATCCATCTCTCCATTGTGACTGTAGAGGAGGCATCACAACATCCATCTCTCCATAGTGACTGTGGAGGAGGCATTACAACATCCATCTCTCCATGGTGACTGTGGAGGAGGCATTACAACATCCATATCTCCATAGAGACTGTGGAGGAGGCATTACAACATCCATCTCTCCAAGGTGACTGTGGAGGAGGCATTACAACATCCATATCTCAATGGTGACTGTGGAGGAGGCATTACAACATCCATATCTCCATAGAGACTGTGGTGGAGGCATTTGAACATCCCATATCTCCATGGTGACTGTGTAGCAGGCATTACAACATCCATATCTCCATTTACAACATCCATCTCTCCATGGTGACTGTGGAGGAGGCATTACAACATCCATCTCTCCATAGTGACTGTGGAGGAGGCATTACAACATCCATATCTCCATGGTGACTGTGGAGGAGGCATTACAACATCCATATCTCCATAGAGACTGTGGAGGAGGCATTACAACATCCATCTCTCCATGGTGACTGTGGAGGAGGCATTACAACATCCATATCTCCATGGTGACTGTGGAGGAGGCATTACAACATCCATATCTCCATAGAGACTGTGGAGGAGGCATTGCAACATCCATCTCTCCATAGTGACTGTGGAGGAGGCATTACAACATCCATCTCTCCATGGTGACTGTGGAGGAGGCATTACAACATCCATCTCTCCATGGTGACTGTGGAGGAGGCATTACAACATCCATATCTCCATGGTGACTGTGGAGGAGGCATTACAACATCCATTTCTCCATGGTGACTGTGGAGGAAGCATTACAACATCCATATCTCCATAGAGACTGTGGAGGAGGCATTGCAACATCCATCTCTCCATAGTGACTGTGGAGGAGGCATTACAACATCCATCTCTCCATAAAGACTGTGGAGGAGGCATTTGAACATCCCATATCTCCATGGTGACTGTGTAGCAGGCATTACAACATCCACCTCTTCATAGTGACTGTGGAGGAGGCATTACAACATCCATCTCTCCATAAAGACTGTGGAGGAGGCATTTGAACATCCCATGTCTCCATGGTGACTGTGTAGCAGGCATTACAACATCCATCTCTTCATAGTGACTGTGGAGGAGGCATTACAACATCCATCTCTCCATAAAGACTGTGGAGGAGGCATTTGAACATCCCATGTCTCCATGGTGACTGTGTAGCAGGCATTACAACATCCATCTCTTCATAGTGACTGTGGAGGAGGCATTACAACATCCATCTCTCCATAGGGACTGTGGAGGAGGCATTACAACATCCATCTCTCCATAGTGACTGTGGAGGAGTCATTACAACATCCCATCTCTCCATAGTGACTGTGGAGGAGGCATTACAACATCCATCTCTCCATAAAGACTGTGGAGGAGGCATTTGAACATCCCATATCTCCATAGTGACTGTGGAGGAGTCATTACAACATCCATCTCTTCATAGTGACTGTGGAGGAGGCATTACAACATCCATCTCTCCATAGTGACTGCGGAGGAGTCATTACAACATCCATCTCTCCATAGTGACTGTGGAGGAGGCATTACAACATCCATCTCTCCATAGTGACTGTGGAGGAGTCATTACAACATCCCATCTCTCCATAGTGACTGTGGAGGAGGCATTACAACATCCATCTCTCCATAGGTGACTGTGGAGGAGGCATTACAACATCCATATCTCCATAGAGACTGTGGAGGAGGCATTACAACATCCATCTCTCCATGGTGCCTGTGGAGGAGGCATTACAACATCCATATCTCCATAGAGACTGTGGAGGAGGCATTACAACATCCATATCTCCATGGTGACTGTGGAGGAGGCATTACAACATCCATCTCTCCATGGTGACGGTGGAGGAGGCATTACAACATCCATATCTCCATGGTGACTGTGGAGGAGGCATTACAACATCCATATCTCCATGGTGACTGTGGAGGAGGCATTACAACATCCATATCTCCATGGTGACTATGGAGGAGGCATTACAACATCCATATATCCATGGTGACTGTGGAGGAGGCATTACAACATCCATATCTCCATGGTGACTGTGGAGGAGGCATTACAACATCCATATCTCCATGGTGACTGTGAGGAGGCATTACAACATCCATCTCTCCATGGTGACTGTGGAGGAGGCATTACAACATCCATATCTCCATGGTGACTGTGGAGGAGGCATTACAACATCCATATCTCCATGGTGACTGTGGAGGAGGCATTACAACATCCATATCTCCATGGTGACTGTGGAGGAGGCATTACAACATCCATATCTCCATAGTGACTGTGGAGGAGGCATTACAATATCCATATCTCCATAGAGACTGTGGAGGAGGCATTACAACATCCATCTCTCCATGGTGACTGTGGAGGAGGCATTACAATATCCATATCTCCATAGAGACTGTGGAGGAGGCATTACAACATCCATCTCTCCATGGTGACTGTGGAGGAGGCATTACAACATCCATATCTCCATGGTGACTGTGGAGGAGGCATTACAACATCCATATCTCCATAGAGACTGTGGAGGAGGCATTGCAACATCCATCTCTCCATAGTGACTGTGGAGGAGGCATTACAACATCCATCTCTCCATAAAGACTGTGGAGGAGGCATTTGAACATCCCATATCTCCATGGTGACTGTGGAGGACTCATTACAACATCCATATCTCCATGGTGACTGTGGAGGAGGCATTACAACATCCATATCTCCATGGTGACTATGGAGGAGGCATTACAACATCCATATATCCATGGTGACTGTGGAGGAGGCATTACAACATCCATATCTCCATGGTGACTGTGGATGAGGCATTACAACATCCATATCTCCATGGTGACTGTTGAGGAGGCATTACAACATCCATCTCTCCATGGTGACTGTGGAGGAGGCATTACAACATCCATATCTCCATGGTGACTGTGGAGGAGGCATTACAACATCCATATCTCCATGGTGACTGTGGAGGAGGCATTACAACATCCATATCTCCATGGTGACTGTGGAGGAGGCATTACAACATCCATATCTCCATGGTGACTGTGGAGGAGGCATTACAACATCCATATCTCCATAGAGACTGTGGACGAGGCATTGCAACATCCATCTCTCCATAGTGACTGTGGAGGAGGCATTACAATATCCATATCTCCATAGAGACTGTGGAGGAGGCATTACAACATCCATCTCTCCATGGTGACTGTGGAGGAGGCATTACAATATCCATATCTCCATAGAGACTGTGGAGGAGGCATTACAACATCCATCTCTCCATGGTGACTGTGGAGGAGGCATTACAACATCCATATCTCCATGGTGACTGTGGAGGAGGCATTACAACATCCATATCTCCATAGAGACTGTGGAGGAGGCATTGCAACATCCATCTCTCCATAGTGACTGTGGAGGAGGCATTACAACATCCATCTCTCCATAAAGACTGTGGAGGAGGCATTTGAACATCCCATATCTCCATGGTGACTGTGGAGGACTCATTACAACATCCCATCTCTCCATAGTGAATGTGGAGGAGGCATTACAACATCCATATCTCCATAGAGATTGTGGAGGAGGCATTCCAACATCCATCTCTCCATGATGACTGTGGAGGAGGCATTACAACATCCATCTCTCCATGGTGACTGTGGAGGAGGCATTACAACATCCATATCTCCATAGTGACTGTGGAGGAGGCATTACAACATCCATCTCTCCATAGTGACTGTGGAGGAGGCATTACAACATCCATATGTCCATGGTGACTGTGGAGGAGGCATTACAACATCCATCTCTCCATAAAGACTGTGGAGGAGGCATTTGAACATCCCATATCTCCATGGTGACTGTGTAGGAGGCATTACAACATCCATCTCTCTATAAAGACTGTGGAGGAGGCATTTGAACATCCCATATGTCCATGGTGACTGTGCAGGAGGCATTACAACATCCATCTCTCCATAGTGACTGTGGAGGACTCATTACAACATCCCATCTCTCCATAGTGACTGTGGAGGAGGCATTACAACATCCATATCTCCATAGTGAATGTGGAGGAGGCATTACAACATCCATATCTCCATAGAGATTGTGGAGGAGGCATTCCAACATCCATCTCTCCATGATGACTGTGGAGGAGGCATTACAACATCCATCTCTCCATGGTGACTGTGGAGGAGGCATTACAACATCCATATGTCCATGGTGACTGTGGAGGAGGCATTACAACATCCATCTCTCCATAAAGACTGTGGAGGAGGTATTTGAACATCCCATATCTCCATGGTGACTGTGTAGGAGGCATTACAACATCCATCTCTCCATACTGACTGTGGAGGAGGCATTACAAAATCCATCTCTCCATTGTGACTGTAGAGGAGGCATCACAACATCCATCTCTCCATAGTGACTGTGGAGGAGGCATTACAACATCCATCTCTCCATGGTGACTGTGGAGGAGGCATTACAACATCGATATCTCCATAGAGACTGTGGAGGAGGCATTACAACATCCATCTCTCCAAGGTGACTGTGGAGGAGGCATTACAACATCCATATCTCAATGGTGACTGTGGAGGAGGCATTACAACATCCATATCTCCATAGAGACTGTGGTGGAGGCATTTGAACATCCCATATCTCCATGGTGACTGTGTAGCAGGCATTACAACATCCATCTCTTCATAGTGACTGTGGAGGAGGCATTACAACATCCATCTCTCCATAGAGATTGTGGAGGAGGCATTACAACATCCCATCTCTCCATGGTGACTGTGGAGGAGGCATTCCAACATCCATCTCTCCATGATGACTGTGGAGGAGGCATTACAACATCCATCTCTCCATGGTGACTGTGGAGGAGGCATTACAACATCCATATGTCCATGGTGACTGTGGAGGAGGCATTACAACATCCATCTCTCCATAAAGACTGTGGAGGAGGCATTTGAACATCCCATATCTCCATGGTGACTGTGTAGGAGGCATTACAACATCCATCTCTCCATAGTGACTGTGGAGGAGGCATTACAAAATCCATCTCTCCATAGTGACTGTGGAGGAGGCATCACAACATCCATCTCTCCATAGTGACTGTGGAGGAGGCATTACAACATCCATCTCTCCATGGTGACTGTGGAGGAGGCATTACAACATCCATATCTCCATAGAGACTGTGGAGGAGGCATTACAACATCCATCTCTCCAAGGTGACTGTGGAGGAGGCATTACAACATCCATATCTCAATGGTGACTGTGGAGGAGGCATTACAACATCCATATCTCCATAGAGACTGTGGAGGAGGCATTGCAACATCCATCTCTCCATAGTGACTGTGGAGGAGGCATTACAACATCCATCTCTCCATAAAGACTGTGGAGGAGGCATTTGAACATCCCATATTTCCATGGTGACTATCCATTACAACATCCATCTCTTCATAGTGACTGTGGAGGAGGCATTACAACATCCATCTCTCCATAGTGACTGTGGAGGAGGCATTACAACATCCATCTCTCCATAGTGACTGTGGAGGAGGCATTACAACATCCATCTCTCCATAAAGACTGTGGAGGAGGCATTTGAACATCCCATATCTCCATGGTGACTGTGTAGGAGGCATTACAACATCCATCTCTTCATAGTGACTGTGGAGGAGGCATTACAACATCCATCTCTCCATAGTGACTGTGGAGGAGGCATTACAACATCCATCTCTCCATAGTGAATGTGGAGGAGGCATTACAACATCCATCTCTCCATAGTGACTGTGGAGGAGGCATTACAACAACCATCTCTCCATAGTGACAGTGGAGGAGGCATTACAACAACCATCTCTCCATAGTGACAGTGGAGGAGGCATTACAACATCCATATATCCATGGTGATTGTGTAGGAGGCATTCAACATCCATATCTCCATAGAGACTGTGGAGGAGGCATTGCAACATCCATATATCCATGGTGACAGTGGAGGAGGCATTACAACAACCATATCTCCATAGAGACTGTGGAGGAGGCATTTGAACATCCCATATCTCCATGGTGACTGTGTAGGAGGCATTACAACAACCATCTCTCCATAGTGACAGTGGAGGAGGCATTACAACATCCACATGTCCATGGTGACTGTGGAGGAGGCATTACAACATCCATCTCTCCATAAAGACTGTGGAGGAGGCATTACAACATCCATATATCCATGGTGACTGTGGAGGAGGCATTACAACATCCATCTCTCCATAGTGACTGTGGAGGAGGCATTACAACATCCATCTCTCCATAGTGACTGTGGAGGAGGCATTACAACATCCATCTCTCCAAGGTGACTGTGGAGGAGGCATTACAACATCCATCTCTCCATAGTGAATGTGGAGGAGGCATTACAACATCCATCTATCCATAGTGAATGTGGAGGAGGCATTACAACATCCATCTCTCCATAGAGATTGTGGAGGAGGCATTACAACATCCCATCTCTCCATGGTGACTGTGGAGGAGGCATTCCAACATCCATCTCTCCATGATGACTGTGGAGGAGGCATTACAACATCCATCTCTCCATGGTGACTGTGGAGGAGGCATTACAACATCCATATGTCCATGGTGACTGTGGAGGAGGCATTACAACATCCATCTCTCCATAAAGACTGTGGAGGAGGCATTTGAACATCCCATATCTCCATGGTGACTGTGTAGGAGGCATTACAACATCCATCTCTCCATAGTGACTGTGGAGGAGGCATTACAAAATCCATCTCTCCATAGTGACTGTGGAGGAGGCATCACAACATCCATCTCTCCATAGTGACTGTGGAGGAGGCATTACAACATCCATCTCTCCATGGTGACTGTGGAGGAGGCATTACAACATCCATATCTCCATAGAGACTGTGGAGGAGGCATTACAACATCCATCTCTCCAAGGTGACTGTGGAGGAGGCATTACAACATCCATATCTCAATGGTGACTGTGGAGGAGGCATTACAACATCCATATCTCCATAGAGACTGTGGAGGAGGCATTGCAACATCCATCTCTCCATAGTGACTGTGGAGGAGGCATTACAACATCCATCTCTCCATAAAGACTGTGGAGGAGGCATTTGAACATCCCATATTTCCATGGTGACTGTGTAGCAGGCATTACAACATCCATCTCTTCATAGTGACTGTGGAGGAGGCATTACAACATCCATCTCTCCATAGTGACTGTGGAGGAGGCATTACAACATCCATCTCTCCATAGTGACTGTGGAGGAGGCATTACAACATCCATCTCTCCATAAAGACTGTGGAGGAGGCATTTGAACATCCATATCTCCATGGTGACTGTGGAGGAGGCATTACAACATCCATCTCTCCATAATGACTGTGGAGGAGTCATTACAACATCCCATCTCTTCATAGTGACTGTGGAGGAGGCATTACAACATCCATCTCTCCATAAAGACTGTGGAGGAGGCATTTGAACATCCCATATCTCCATGGTGACTGTGGAGGAGGCATTACAACATCCATCTCTCCATAGTGACTGTGGAGGAGGCATTACAACATCCATCTCTCCATAGTGAATGTGGAGGAGGCATTACAACATCCATCTCTCCATAGTGACTGTGGAGGAGGCATTACAACAACCATCTCTCCATAGTGACAGTGGAGGAGGCATTACAACAACCATCTCTCCATAGTGACAGTGGAGGAGGCATTACAACATCCATATATCCATGGTGATTGTGTAGGAGGCATTCAACATCCATATCTCCATAGAGACTGTGGAGGAGGCATTGCAACATCCATCTCTCCATAGTGACTGTGGAGGAGGCATTACAACATCCATCTCTCCATAAAGACTGTGGAGGAGGCATTTGAACATCCCATATCTCCATGGTGACTGTGTAGGAGGCATTACAACATCCATCTCTTCATAGTGACTGTGGAGGAGGCATTACAACATCCCATCTCTCCATGGTGACTGTGTAGGAGGAATTACAACATCCATCTCTCCATAGTGACTGTGGAGGAGGCATTACAACATCCATATCTCCATAGTGACTGTGGAGGAGGCATTACAACATCCATCTCTCCATAGTAACTGTGGAGGAGGCATTACAACATCCATATCTCCATAGAGACTGTGGAGGAGGCATTACAACATCCATCTCTCCATAGTGACTGTGGAGGAGGCATTACAACATCCATCTCTCCATGGTGCCTGTGGAGGAGGCATTACAACATCCATATCTCCATAGAGACTGTGGAGGAGGCATTACAACATCCATATCTCCATGGTGACTGTGGAGGAGGCATCACAACATCCATCTCTCCATAGTGACTGTGGAGGAGGCATTACAACATCCATCTCTCCATGGTGACTGTGGAGGAGGCATTACAACATCCATCTCTCCATAAAGACTGTGGAGGAGGCATTTGAACATCCCATATCTCCATGGTGACTGTGTAGGAGGCATTACAACATCCATCTCTTCATAGTGACTGTGGAGGAGGCATTACAACATCCATCTCTCCATAGTGACTGTGGAGGAGGCATTACAACATCCATATCTCCATAGAGACTGACATTGTCCATCTCTCCATAGTGACTGTGGAGGAGGCATTACAACATCCATCTCTCCATAAAGACTTTGGAGGAGGCATTACAACATCCATCTCTCCATAGTGACTGTGGAGGAGTCATTACAACATCCATCTCTCCATAGTGACTGTGGAGGAGGCATTACAACATCCATCTCTCCATAGTGACTGTGGAGGAGTCATTACAACATCCCATCTCTCCATAGTGACTGTGGAGGAGGCATTACAACATCCATATCTCCATAGTGACTGTGGAGGAGGCATTACAACATCCATATCTCCATAGAGACTGTGGAGGAAGCATTACAACATCCATCTCTCCATGGTGACTGTGGAGGAGGCATTACAACATCCATCTCTCCATAGAGACTGTGGAGGAGGCATTACAACATCCATCTCTCCATGGTGCCTGTGGAGGAGGCATTACAACATCCATATCTCCATGGTGACTGTGGAGGAGGCATTACAACATCCATCTCTCCATGGTGACTGTGGAGGAGGCATTACAACATCCATATCTCCATGGTGACTGTGGAGGAGGCATTACAACATCCATATCTCCATGGTGACTGTGGAGGAGGCATTACAACATCCATATCTCCATGGTGACTGTGGAGGAGGCATTACAACATACATATCTCCATAGAGACTGTGGAGGAGGCATTACAACATCCATCTCTCCATGGTGACTGTGGAGGAGGCATTGCAACATCCATATCTCCATAGAGACTGTGGAGGAGGCATTACAACATCCATCTCTCCATGGTGACTGTGGAGGAGTCATTACAACATCCATATATCCATAGAGACTGTGGAGGAGGCATTACAACATCCATCTCTCCATGGTGACTGTGGAGGAGGCATTACAACATCCATATATCCATAGAGACTGTGGAGGAGGCATTGCAACATCCATCTCTCCATGGTGACTGTGGAGGAGGCATTACAACATCCATATCTCCATAGAGACTGTGGAGGAGGCATTGCAACATCCATCTCTCCATAGTGACTGTGGAGGAGGCATTACAACATCCATCTCTCCATAAAGACTGTGGAGGAGGCATTTGAACATCCCATATCTCCATGGTGACTGTGTAGGAGGCATTACAACATCCATCTCTTCATAGTGACTGTGGAGGAGGCATTACAACATCCATCTCTCCATAGTGACTGTGGAGGAGGCATTACAACATCCATCTCTCCATAGTGAATGTGGAGGAGGCATTACAACATCCATCTCTCCATAGTGACTGTGGAGGAGGCATTACAACAACCATCTCTCCATAGTGACAGTGGAGGAGGCATTACAACATCCCATATCTCCCTGGTGACTGTGGAGGAGGCATTACAACATCCCATCTCTCCATAGTGACTGTGGAGGAGGCATTACAACATCCATATCTCCATAGAGACTGTGGAAGAGGTTATTATAGAGTGTTAACAGACTAAACATGTTACCCAGTTCATTAATAGTCACATACATCTCACTGCCTCTCTCACCAAGACTCGTACACTCTCCTCTCTCTCTTCCTCCTACCCCTCTCTGCCTCTCTCTCTGCCTCTCTCACCAAGACTCGTACACTCCCCTCTTTCTCTTCCTCCTACCCCTCTCTGCCTCTCTCTCTGCCTCTCTCACCAAGACTCGTACACTCTCCTCTCTCTCTTCCTCCTACCCCTCTCTGCCTCTCTCTCTGCCTCTCTCACCAAGACTCGTACACTCTCCTCTCTCTCTTCCTCCTACCCCTCTCTGCCTCTCTCTCTGCCTCTCTCACCAAGACTCGTACACTCTCCTCTTTCTCTTCCTCCTACCCCTCTCTGCCTCTCTCTCTGCCTCTCTCACCAAGACTCGTACACTCTCCTCTTTCTCTTCCTCCTACCCCTCTCTGCCTCTCTCTCTGCCTCTCTCACCAAGACTCGTACACTCTCCTCTCTCTCTTCCTCCTACCCCTCTCTGCCTCTCTCACTGCCTCTCTCACCAAGACTCGTACACTCTCCTCTTTCTCTTCCTCCTACCCCTCTCTGCCTCTCTCTCTGCCTCTCTCACCAAGACTCGTACACTCTCCTCTCTCTCTTCCTCCTACCCCTCTCTGCCTCTCTCACTGCCTCTCTCACCAAGACTCGTACCTCCTCTTTCTCTTCCTCCTACCCCTCTCTGCCTCTCTCTCTGCCTCTCTCACCAAGACTCGTACACTCTCCTCTCTCTCTTCCTCCTACCCCTCTCTGCCTCTCTCTCTGCCTCTCTCACCAAGACTCGTACACTCTCCTCTCTCTCTTCCTCCTACCCCTCTCTGCCTCTCTCTCTGCCTCTCTCACCAAGACTCATACACTCTCCTCTCTCTCTTCCTCCTACCCCTCTCTGCCTCTCTCTCTGCCTCTCTCACCAAGACTCTCACTCTCCTCTCTCTCTTCCTCCTACCCCTCTCTGCCTCTCTCACTGCCTCTCTCACCAAGACTCATACACTCTCCTCTCTCTCTTCCTCCTACCCCTCTCTGCCTCTCTCTCTGCCTCTCTCACCAAGACTCATACACTCTCCTCTCTCTCTTCCTCCTACCCCTCTCTGCCTCTCTCTCTGCCTCTCTCACCAAGACTCATACACTCTCCTCTCTCTCTTCCTCCTACCCTCTCTGCCTCTCTCTCTGCCTCTCTCACCAAGACTCGTACACTCTCCTCTCTCTCTTCCTCCTACCCCTCTCTGCCTCTCTCACTGCCTCTCTCACCAAGACTCGTCACTCTCCTCTTTCTCTTCCTCCTACCCCTCTCTGCCTCTCTCTCTGCCTCTCTCACCAAGACTCGTACACTCTCCTCTCTCTCTTCCTCCTACCCCTCTCTGCCTCTCTCACTGCCTCTCTCACCAAGACTCTACACTCTCCTCTTTCTCTTCCTCCTACCCCTCTCTGCCTCTCTCTCTGCCTCTCTCACCAAGACTCTCTCTCACCCCTCTCTGCCTCTCTCTCTGCCTCTCTCACCAAGACTCGTACACTCTCCTCTCTCTCTTCCTCCTACCCCTCTCTGCCTCTCTCTCTGCCTCTCTCACCAAGACTCATACACTCTCCTCTCTCTCTTCCTCCTACCCCTCTCTGCCTCTCTCTCTGCCTCTCTCACCAAGACTCGTACACTCTCCTCTCTCTTCCTCCTACCCCTCTCTGCCTCTCTCACTGCCTCTCTCACCAAGACTCGTACACTCTCCTCTCTCTCTTCCTCCTACCCTCTCTGCCTCTCTCACTGCCTCTCTCACCAAGACTCGTACACTCTCCTCTCTCTCTTCCTCCTACCCCTCTCTGCCTCTCTCACTGCCTCTCTCACCAAGACTCGTACACTCTCCTCTTTCTCTCTCCTACCCCTCTCTGCCTCTCTCACTGCCTCTCTCACCAAGACTGTACACTCTCCTCTCTCTCTTCCTCCTACCCCTCTCTGCCTCTCTCACTGCCTCTCTCACCAAGACTCGTACACTCTCCTCTCTCTCCCTCCTACCCCTCTCTCTCTCACTGCCTCTCTCACCAAGACTCGTACACTCTCCTCTCTCTCTTCCTCCTACCCCTCTCTGCCTCTCTCACTGCCTCTCTCACCAAGACTCGTACACCTCCTCTCTCTCTTCCTCCTACCCCTCTCTGCCTCTCTCTCTGCCTCTCTCACCAAGACTCGTACACTCTCCTCTTTCTCTTCCTCCTACCCCTCTCTGCCTCTCTCACTGCCTCTCTCACCAAGACTCGTCTCCTCTTTCTCTTCCTCCTACCCCTCTCTGCCTCTCTCACTGCCTCTCTCACCAAGACTCGTACACTCTCCTCTTTCTCTTCCTCCTACCCCTCTCTGCCTCTCTCACTGCCTCTCTCACCAAGACTCGTACACTCTCCTCTTTCTCTCCTCCTACCCCTCTCTGCCTCTCTCACTGCCTCTCTCACCAAGACTCGTACACTCTCCTCTTTCTCTTCCTCCTACCCCTCTCTGCCTCTCTCACTGCCTCTCTCACCAAGACTCGTACACTCTCCTCTCTCTCTTCCTCCTACCCCTCTCTGCCTCTCTCACTGCCTCTCTCACCAAGACTCGTACACTCTCCTCTCTCTCTTCCTCCTACCCCTCTCTGCCTCTCTCACTGCCTCTCTCACCAAGACTCGTACACTCTCCTCTCTCTCTTCCTCCTACCCCTCTCTGCCTCTCTCACTGCCTCTCTCACCAAGACTCGTACACTCTCCTCTCTCTCTTCCTCCTACCCCTCTCTGCCTCTCTCTCTGCCTCTCTCACCAAGACTCGTACACTCTCCTCTTTCTCTTCCTCCTACCCCTCTCTGCCTCTCTCACTGCCTCTCTCACCAAGACTCGTACACTCTCCTCTTTCTCTTCCTCCTACCCCTCTCTGCCTCTCTCTGCCTCCTCCACTCTCCTCTTTCTCTTCCTCCTACCCCTCTCTGCCTCTCTCACTGCCTCTCTCACCAAGACTCGTACACTCTCCTCTCTCTCTTCCTCCTACCCCTCTCTGCCTCTCTCTCTGCCTCTCTCACCAAGACTCCACTCTCCTCTTTCTCTTCCTCCTACCCCTCTCTGCCTCTCTCACTGCCTCTCTCACCAAGACTCGTACACTCTCCTCTTTCTCTTCCTCCTACCCCTCTCTGCCTCTCTCACTGCCTCTCTCACCAAGACTCGTACACTCTCCTCTCTCTCTTTCCTCCTACCCCTCTCTGCCTCTCTCTGCTGACTCAATCTCCTCTCTCTCTTCCTCCTTTCTGCCTTCTGTCAATCTCTTTCTTCTTTTGCCTTCTGTTTCTGTCACAGACGCAGTGTGATGAGGGGGTGGTGTGTGTGTCAGGTTTGATGGATGGTGGGGTCGTCAGCTCTCAGGGTTTTCCTGCTAGACTCCGCTGAACTGTTACTGTATGTGACAGCCCCTGGTCATACACACGCACACGCACGACACACGCACGACACACAGTCACGCACGACACACGCACGACACACAGTCACGCACGACACACAGTTACGCACCGGCGCAGGCGCACACACACACACACACACACACACACACACACACACACACACACGTTAGGGGAAGTGACATGTTAATGGAAGTTAAAACATTGTAATGTCTGAGCCTGGTGTGAGCAGGGAGCCCTGGTGTTTACCCCTGTGACACACACACACATACTCACACACAAATACAAGAGAGCACAGAGCAGTCAGCCCTGGTGTTTGGCCCTGCGCTCCGACATGTCGCTCCTTATCACTGTCTAACTCTGAGAATGCTGTTCCTCCTCCTCCCCTCTTCCCCCCTCCTCTCCTCTCCTCTTCCCTTCCTCTTCCCCCCTCCTCTCCTCCTCCCCTCTTCCTCTCCTCTTCCCCTCCTCTCCTCTTCCCCCTCATCTCCTCCTCCCCTCTTCCTCTCCTCATCCCCTCTTCCTCTCCTCTTCCCCTCCTCTCCTCCTCCCCTCTTCCTCTCCTCTTCCCCCTCTCCTCTTCCCCCCTCATCTCCTCCTCCCTCATCTCCTCCTCCCCTCTTCCTCTCCTCCTCCCCTCTTCCTCTCCTCTTCCCCTCCTCATCCCCTCTTCCCTTCCTCTTCCCCCTCCTCTCCTCCTCCCCTCTCCCTCTCCTCTTCTCCTCCTCTCCTCTTCCCTTCCTCCTCTCCTCTTCCTCTCCTCTTCCTCTCCTCTTCCTCTTCTCTTCCCCTCCTCTCTTCTTCCCCTCCTCTCCTCTTCCCCTCCTCTCTTCTTCCCCTCCTCCTCTCTCTCTTCCCCTCCTCTCCTCTTCCCCTCCTCCTCTTGTCTTCCTCTTCTCTTCCTCTCCTCTTCCCCTCCTCCTCTTGTCTTCATCTCCTCTCCTCTTCCCCTCCTCCTCTCCTCTTCCCCTCCTCCTCTCCTCTTCCCCTCCTCCTCTCCTCTTCCTCTCCTCCCCTCCTCTACTCATCCCATCCTCCTCCCCCCTCCCTCTCCTCCTCTCCCTCTCCTCTCCTCTCCTCTCCTCTCCTCTCCTCTCCTCTCCTCTCCTCTCCTCTCCTCTCCTCTCCTCTCCTCTCCTCTCCTCTCCTCTCCTCTCCTCTCCTCTCCTCTCCTCTCCTCTCCTCTCCTCTCCTCTTCCCCTCCCCCTCTCCTTGGCCCCATCCTGCCTGGTGTCAACGGTATAGGCTGGTGGCGGTGGTGGAATAGTGTGGAGAATGTTTTCAGATATTAAGTCCCTTGATACCAATTGCGCAATATTTCCATGCCCTGAAAAATTCAGAGTGTTCTGGAGGCAAAGGGGGTCTGACCCAGTACAAGATGGGTATACCTAATAAACTGTCCGGGTACTAGATGAGTATACCTAATAAACTGTCTTGGTACTAGATGGGTATACCTAATAAATTGTCCTGGTACTAGATGGCTGTACCTAATAAACTGTCTTTGTATTAGATGTGTGTACCTAATAAATTGGCCTAGTACTCAATGGCTGTACCTAATAAACTGTCCTGGTACTAGATGGCTGTACCTAATAAACTGGCCTGGTACTAGATGGCTGTACCGAATACACTGGCCTGGTACTAGATGGCTGTACCTAATAAACTGGCCTGGTACTAGATGGCTGTACCTAATAAACTGTCTTGGTACTAGATGGCTGTCCCTAATAAACTGCCTTGGTACTAGATGTGTGTACCTAATAAACTGGCCTGGTACTAGATGTGTGTACCTAATAAACTGGCCTGGTACTAGATGGCTGTACCTAATAAACTGGCCTGGTACTAGATGTGTGTACCTAATAAACTGGCCTGGTACTAGATGGCTGTACCTAATAAACTGGCCACAGAGTGTATCTGTGTTTTTATGAAAGACATTGATATGAACTGGTATATTAAGGTCTAATAACTGCTGTATATTAAACGTGTGTTGTGATATCTATTGTTGTGTTACCACCTCATTTCTAAGCCCCGCTGCCCAGGGCAAAATTATATTACCCATGCATCATCTCTCCTACCTCCCTCCCTCTCCCCTCCCCTCCCCGCTACTCTCCTCTCCCCTCTCCTCCCCACTACTCTCTTCTCCCCTCTCCTCCCCTCTCCTCCCCACTACTCTCCCCTCTCCTCCCCTCTCCTCTCCTCCCCACTACTCTCCTCTCCCCTCTCCTCCCCACTACTCTCCTCTCCCTTCTCCTCCCCACTACTCTCCTCTCCCCTCTCCTCCCCACTACTCTCCTCTCCCTTCTCCTCCCCACTACTCTCCTCTCCCCTCTCCTCCCCGCTACTCTCCTCTCCCCTCTCCTCCTCGCTACTCTCTCCTTGTGGGTGCGTGCGTGTGTATGAGGCCCTTAAACTCCCTGCCCTGCTCCCACACCACTTCATCTGTCTCGGCAATTACTATCATGTAGCCCGACATCCCCAAATCTGGTGCCATGCTGAGTGTGTGTGTGTGTGTGTGTGTGTGTGTGTGTGTGTGTCTGTGTCTGTGTGTGTGTGTGTGTGTGTGTGTGTGTGTGTGTGTGTGTGTGTGTGTGTGTGTGTGTGTGTGTGTGTGTGTGAGAGTGTGTGTGTATGTGTGTGTGTGAGTGAGTGAGATAATGTAGTCAGTAGATTATGATATCCTCCTCCTGAACAGCAGTAGTGGACTGATCACTCTGTGGTGGGATATACGTAGAGGTCTATGATTCAACACTATTAGCTGCCTAATCTGTTTATGTTTGTATTTAATTATTTATTTTGGTAGTTATTTAAAATCATTGTTTTAGCCATTGTTTAAATGGTCACGTTATTGGAACCTTAGCTGTCATCAAATCTCAGTCAGACACTC
>NW_024608837.1:25000-37500 GCF_018296145.1 Oncorhynchus tshawytscha | reverse complement strand
ATGTTGACCTACCATCATGTTAGTATGTTGGCCTACCATCATGTTAGTATGTTGACCTACCATCATGTTGACCTACCATCATGTTAGTATGTTGGCCTACCATCATGTTGTATGTTGACCTACCATCATGTTAGTATGTTGACCTACCATCATGTTAGTATGTTGACCTACCATCATGTTGAGCTACCATCATGTTAGTATGTTGGCTTACCATCATGTTAGTATGTTGGCCTACCATCATGTTGTATGTTGACCTACCATCATGTTAGTATGTTGACCTACCATCATGTTAGTATGTTGACCTACCATCATGTTGAGCTACCATCATGTTAGTATGTTGGCCTACCATCATGTTAGTATGTTGGCCTACCATCATGTTAGTATGCTGACCTACCATCATGTTAGTATGTTGACCTACCATCATGTTGAGCTACCATCATGTTAGTATGTTGACCTACCATCATGTTAGTATGTTGACCTACCATCATGTTAGTATGTTGGCCTACCATCATGTTGTATGTTGACCTACCATCATGTTAGTATGTTGACCTACCATCATGTTAGTATGTTGACCTACCATCATGTTGAGCTACCATCATGTTAGTATGTTGACCTACCATCATGTTGAGCTACCATCATGTTAGTATGTTGGCCTACCATCATGTTAGTATGTTGGCCTACCATCATGTTAGTATGTTGACCTACCATCATGTTAGTATGTTGACCTACCATCATGTTGAGCTACCATCATGTTAGTATGTTGGCCTACCATCATGTTAGTATGTTGGCCTACCATCATGTTAGTATGTTGGCCTACCATCATGTTATTTGCTGTGTTCTGTAAACAATGTGTAGTCTTAACCATGACAACTAAGCATACACTCAGTGGCTTGTTTAAACCAATTGGGTATAGGGTAGGACCGCCCCTTGCCTCCAGAACAGCCTGAATTATTCGGGGCATTCTACAAGCTGTCAGAAATATTCCACAGTGATGTTGGTCCATGCTTGCTGCAGATGTGATGGTGGTACATTCATGCTACCAACAGGCCGTTCAATCTTATCCCAAAGACTCTCTATTGGGTTTGGTCAGCGACAATGTTCAGATATACTGTGGTGTTCAATCATTGATTGACTGGTATCTGGAGCGGCAGAAAGCCTAGTGGTTAGAGCATTGGGCCAGTAACCAGAAGGTTGCTGGATCAAATCCCTGAGCTGACAAGGTCAAAGTCTGTCATTCTGCCCTCAGTAAGGCAGTTAACCCACTGTTCCCGGGCCACAGAAGACGTGGATGTGGATTAAGGCAGCCCCCGCACCTCTCTGATTCAGAAGGGTTGGGTTAAATGCGAAAGACACATTTCAGTTGAATATATTCAGGACTGACTAGGTATCGCCCCACCACCCCCTTTTTACAAGGGACCTACCGTGTGCCAGGAAAACATTCCCCAGCCTGTACCGTTGACTTTGGACAGGATGGGGCCATGGACTCATTCTGCTTACGCCCAATCCTGACTCTGTCGTCAGCATGACGTAACAGGAAGTGAGATTCGTAGGACAAGACACCCGGATTCGTCGGACCAGAATTCATCCACTCCTCAATTGTCCAGTGTTGGTGATCGCGTGCCCACTTCTTGTTTGTAGCTGATAGGAGTTGAACCTGGTGTGGTCGTCTGTTGCAACAGCCAATCCGTGACAAGGACCGACGAGGTGTCCGTTCTGAGATGCTGTTGTACAGCTCCGTTATTTGCCTGTTTTGTCGGCCCGCCTGTCAACTTGCACGATTCAAAGGACTGCCTGCTGACGGGATGTTATTTGATTGTCGCACCATTCTCTGTAAACCCTAGACACTGTCGTGCGTGAAAAGCCCAGGAGGACGGACGTCTCTGAGATTCTGGATCCGGTCCGCCTGACACAGACAAACCGGGTTCAGGCATCGGGACTCACGCGTTGCATGCAAGCCGTGTACGCCGCCTCCGCGCACAGAACCGCACACACCACGTTCCAAGCCCAGGAGGACGGGCGTCTCTGAGATTCTGGATCCGGTCCGCCTGACACAGACGATCACACCACGTTCCAAGCCCAGGAGGACGGACGTCTCTGAGATTCTGGATCCGGTCCGCCTGACACAGACGATCACACCACGTTCCAAGCCCAGGAGGACGGACGTCTCTGAGATTCTGGATCCGGTCTGCCTGACACAGACGATCACACCACGTTCCAAGCCCAGGAGGACGGACGTCTCTGAGATTCTGGATCCGGTCCGCCTGACACAGACGATCACACCACGTTCCAAGTCGCTTAGGTCACTGGTTTGGACCATTCTAACATTTGATGGAACAGTAACTGAATGCCTTGATCCCTGTCTGTCTGCTTTATATAACAAGCCAAGGCCACGTGACTCACTGTCTGGAAGAGCAAACCATTTTCCTGAACAGGGTGGTGTACCTAATAAACGTTCCCTAATTTTCTAGGCTTTTTTTTGGACACATTTGACATTATATAATATAATCTACTCTCTCTTTCTCTCCATCTCTCTCTCTTTCTCTCTCTATCCCTCTTTCGCTCTCCATCTCTCTCTTTCTCTCTCTATCCCTCTTTCGCTCTCCATCTCTCTCTCTCCTTCCCTTTCTCTCTCTATCCCTCTCTCTCTCTCTTTCCCTTTCTCTCTCTCAGCTGAGTCAACCATAAACCTCTAGTGACATTCCTAACCTTTGCCTCAGCCGATACAAATGACATTATGCCACCAGTTAATTGCTTTTATATCTGGAGGAAAGAACAACATCCATTCTTTAACCCAGTGGTATTGTCTCTAGATAGAACTACATCCATTCTTTAACCCAGTGGTATTGTCTCTAGACAGAACTACATCCATTCTTTAACCCAGTGGTATTGTCTCTAGACAGAACTACATCCATTCTTTAACCCAGTGGTATTGTCTCTAGACAGAACTACATCCATTCTTTAACCCAGTGGTATTGTCTCTAGATAGAACTACATCCATTCTTTAACCCAGTGGTATTGTCTCTAGACAGAACTACATCCATTCTTTAACCCAGTGGTACTGTCTCTAGATAGAACTACATCCATTCTTTAACCCTGTGGTATTGTCTCTAGACAGAACTACATCCATTCTTTAACCCAGTGGTATTGTCTCAGAACTACATCCATTCTTTAACCCAGTGGTATTGTCTCTAGATAGAACTACATCCATTCTTTAACCCAGTGGTATTGTCTCTAGACAGAACTACATCCATTCTTTAACCCAGTGGTATTGTCTCTAGACAGAACTACATCCATTCTTTAACCCAGTGGTATTGTGTCTAGATAGAACTACATCCATTCTTTAACCCAGTGGTATTGTCTCTAGATAGAACTACATCCATTCTTTAACCCAGTGGTATTGTCTCTAGATAGAACTACATCCATTCTTTAACCCAGTGGTATTGTCTCTAGACAGAACTACATCCATTCTTTAACCCAGTGGTATTGTCTCTAGACAGAACTACATCCATTCTTTAACCCAGTGGTATTGTGTCTAGATAGAACTACATCCATTCTTTAACCCAGTGGTATTGTGTCTAGATAGAACAACATAACTACATCCATTCTTTAACCCAGAACTGTATAGAACATAATATAATAGAACAGTATAGAACAGAATAGAACAGAATACAATAGAACAGTATAGAGCTGTATAGAACATAATATAATAGAACAGTATAGAACACAATAGAATAGAGCAGTGAATAGTATAATATAATATAACAGAACACGATAGAATAGAACAGTATAGAACAGAATAGAATAGAACAGTCTAGAACAGCAGAGAAAGGTATGGTATAGAATAGAACAGTATAGCACAGTAGAGAACAGAATAGAAAATAGTATAATATAATATAACAGAACACAGTAGAATATAACAGAATAGAACTGTATAGAACTGAATAGAATAGAACAGTGTAGAACAGTATAGAATAGAACAGTGTAGAACAGTATAGAATAGAACAGTGTAGAACAGTATAGAATAGAACAGTGTAGAACAGTATAGAATAGAACAGTGTAGAACAGTATAGAATAGAACAGTGTAGAACTGAATAGAATAGAACAGTGTAGAACAGTATAGAATAGAACAGTGTAGAACAGTATAGAATAGAACAGTGTAGAACAGTATAGAATATAACAGTATAGAACTGAATAGAACAGAACAGTGTAGAACAGTATAGAATGGAATAGTGTAGAACAGTATAGAATAGAACAGTGTAGAACAGTATAGAATAGAACAGTGTAGAACAGTATAGAATAGAACAGTGTAGAACAGTATAGAATAGAACAGTGTAGAACAGTATAGAATAGAACAGTGTAGAACAGTATAGAATAGAACAGTGTAGAACAGTTTGGAACAGAATAGAACAGAATAGAACAGAACAGAATAGAATAGAATAGAACAGAATAGAACAGAGTAGAACAGTATAGAACAGAAGAGAAAGGTATGGTATAGAATAGAACAGTATAGCACAGTAGAGAACAGAATAGAAAATAGTATAATATAACAGAACACAATAGAATATAACAGAATAGAACAGTATAGAACTGAATAGAATAGAACAGTGTAGAACAGAACAGTGTAGAACAGTATAGAATAGAACAGTATAGAACTGAATAGAATAGAACAGTGTAGAACAGTATAGAATAGAACAGTATAGAACAGTATAGAATAGAACAGTGTAGAACAGAACAGTGTAGAACAGTATAGAATAGAACAGTATAGAACAGTGTAGAACAGTATAGAATAGAACAGTATAGAACAGTATAGAATAGAACAGTATAGAACAGTATAGAATAGAACAGTGTACAACAGGATAGAATAGTACAGTGTAGAACTGAATAGAATAGAACAGTGTAGAACAGTATAGAATAGAACAGTATAGAACTGAATAGAATAGAACAGTGTAGAACAGAACAGAATAGTTTGGGATTGTGTGATTAAAGTCACACAGAACATGTCATAGTTTGGGGTTATTAAATGTTTCTACGTATACTTGTCTCCTGAATACACACTCTCCATGTGTCTAATTAGTCTGAAGCAGAGGTTTCAGAGGAGATCATCTCTGTTCTCTTAAATGTGAGATCGTTTCAAAGCATTATTAAAAGACTTCACTGGAGATGTCAAATTACAAGGCAGTTCATGTATATCTACTATTTTCTCTATTTGTCTCTATTCTTCATCATCTGATGTTTTATTTACCTGGACATATCAGGGTGACATCACTCTAATATGGTTGTTTTATTTACCTGGACATATCAGTGTGACATCACTCTAAGATGGTTGTTTTATTTACCTGGACATATCAGTGTGACATCACTCTAAGATGGTTGTTTTATTTACCTGGACATATCAGGGTGACATCACTCTAATGTCTCCATGTCCTCCATGTCTCATAGAGCAGGGAACTGACACATATACCTTCCTCCATGTCTCATAGAGCAGGGAACTGACACATATGCCTTCCTCCATGTCTCATAGAGCAGGGAACAGACACATATACCTTCCTCCATGTCTCATAGAGCAGGGAACTGACACATATACCTTCCTCCATGTCTCATAGAGCAGGGAACAGAGCAGGGAACTGACACATATACCTTCCTCCATGTCTCATAGAGTAGGGACCTGACACATATACCTTCCTCCATGTCTCATAGAGCAGGGAACAGAGCAGGAACAGACACATATACCTTCCTCCATGTCTCATAGAGCAGGGAACAGACACATATACCTTCCTCCATGTCTCATAGAGCAGGGAACTGACACATATACCTTCCTCCATGTCTCATAGAGCAGGGAACTGACACATATGCCTTCCTCCATGTCTCATAGAGCAGGGAACAGACACAAATACCTTCCTCCATGTCTCATAGAGCAGGGGAACTGACACATATGCCTTCCTCCATGTCTCATAGAGCAGGGAACAGACACATATACCTTCCTCCATGTCTCATAGAGCAGGGAACTGACACATATACCTTCCTCCATGTCTCATAGAGCAGGGAACAGAGCAGGGAACTGACACATATACCTTCCTCCATGTCTCATAGAGCAAGGAACAGAGCAGGGAACTGACACATACCTTCCTCCATGTCTCATAGAGCAGGGAACAGACACATATACCTTCCTCCATGTCTCATAGAGCAGGGAACTGACACATATACCTTCCTCCATGTCTCATAGAGCAGGGAACAGACACATATACCTTCCTCCATGTCTCATAGAGCAGGGAACAGACACATATACCTTCCTCCATGTCTCATAGAGCAGGGAACTGAGCAGGGAACTGACACATATACCTTCCTCCATGTCTCATAGAGCAGGGAACAGAGCAGGGAACTGACACATATACCTTCCTCCATGTCTCATAGAGCAGGGAACAGAGCAGGGAACAGAGCAGGGAACTGACACATATACCTTCCTCCATGTCTCATAGAGCAGGGAACAGAGCAGGAACTGACACATATACCTTCCTCCATGTCTCATAGAGCAGGGAACTGACACATATACCTTCCTCCATGTCTCATAGAGCAGGGAACAGAGCAGGGAACTGACACATATACCTTCCTCCATGTCTCATAGAGCAGGGAACTGAGCAGGGAACTGACACATATACCTTCCTCCATGTCTCATAGAGCAGGGAACAGAGCAGGGAACTGACACATATACCTTCCTCCATGTCTCATAGAGCAGGGAACAGAGCAGGGAACAGAGCAGGGAACTGACACATATACCTTCCTCCATGTCTCATAGAGCAGGGAACAGAGCAGGGAACTGACACATATACCTTCCTCCATGTCTCATAGAGCAGGGAACTGACACATATACCTTCCTCCATGTCTCATAGAGCAGGGAACAGAGCAGGGAACTGACACATATACCTTCCTCCATGTCTCATAGAGCAGGGAACAGAGCAGGGAACTGACACATATACCTTCCTCCATGTCTCATAGAGCAGGGAACTGACACATATACCTTCCTCCATGTCTCATAGAGCAGGGAACTGACACATATTTCTTCCTCCATGTCTCATAGAGCAGGGAACTGACACATATACCTTCCCCCATGTCTCATAGAGCAGGGAACTGACACATATACCTTCCTCCATGTCTCATAGAGCAGGGAACTGACACATATACCTTCCCCATGTCTCATAGAGCAGGGAACAGGGCAGGGAACTGACACATATACCTTCCCCCATGTCTCATAGAGCAGGGAACTGACACATATACCTTCCCCCATGTCTCATAGAGCAGGGAACAGACACATATACCTTCCTCCATGTCTCATAGAGCAGGGAACTGACACATATACCTTCCTCCATGTCTCATAGAGCAGGGAACTGACACATATACCTTCCTCCATGTCTCATAGAGCAGGGAACAGAGCAGGGAACTGACACATATACCTTCCTCCATGTCTCATAGAGCAGGGAACTGGCACATATAGGGGAGGTAATGACATGTGATGAGTGAGTCCAGGTGAGTATAGGGGAGGTAATAAACAGGTGATGAGTGAGTCCAGGTGAGTATAGGGGAGGTAATAAACAGGTGATGAGTGAGTCCAGGTGAGTATAGGGGAGGTAATAACAGGTGGTGAGTGAGTCCAGGTGAGTATAGGGGAGGTAATAAACAGGTGATGAGTGAGTCCAGGTGAGTATAGGGAGGTAATAAACAGGTGATGAGTGAGTCCAGGTGAGTATAGGGGAGATAATAAACAGGTGATGAGTACGTCCAGGTGAGTATAGGGGAGGTAATAAACAGGTGATGAGTGAGTCCAGGTGAGTATAGGGGAGGTAATAAACAGGTGATGAGTGAGTCCAGGTGAGTATAGGGGAGGTAATAAACAGGTGATGAGTGAGTCCAGGTGAGTATAGGGGAGGTAATAAACAGGTGATGAGTTTGTCCAGGTGAGTATAGGGGAGGTAATAACAGGTGATGAATGAGTCCAGGTGAGTATAGGGGAGGTAATAAACAGGTGATGAGTGAGTCCAGGTGAGTCCAATATCACTGACGCGCGTGACGAGGGAAAGCAGGTGTGCATAATGGATGATAGGAGTGCGTAATGGATGATAGGAGTGCGTAATGGATGATAGGAGTGTGTAATGGATGATAGGAGTGCGTAATGGATGATAGGAGTGCGTAATGGGTGATAGGATTGCGTAATGTATGATAGGAGTGCGTAATGGATGATAGGAGTGCGTAATGGATGATAGGAGTGCGTAATGCATGATAGGAGTGCGTAATGGATGATAGGAGTGCGTAATGGATGATAGGAGTGTGTAATGGATGATAGGAGCGCATGATGGACGATAGGAGTGTGTAATGGATGATAGGAGTGCGTAATGGATGATGGGATTGCGTAATGGATGATAGGAGTGCGTAATGGATGATAGGAGTGCGTAATGGATGATAGGAGTGGGTAATGGATGATAGGAGTGCGTAATGGATGATAGGAGTGGGTAATGGATGATAGGAGCGCATGATGGATGATAGGAGTGCGTAATGGATGATAGGAGTGGGTAATGGATGATAGGAGTGTGTAACTGATGATAGGAGTGCGTAATGGATGATAGGAGTGGGTAATGGATGATAGGAGTGCGTAATGGATGATAGGGGTGGGTAATGGATGATAGGAGTGCGTAATGGATGATAGGAGTGCGTAATGGATGATAGGAGTGGGTAATGGATGATAGGAGTGCGTAATGGATGATAGGAGTGGGTAATGGATGATAGGAGTGTGTAATGGATGCTAGGAGTGCGTAATGGATGATAGGAGTGGGTAATGGATGATAGGAGTGTGTAATGGATGATAGGAGTGCGTAATGGATGATAGGAGTGCGTAATGGATGATAGGAGTGTGTAATGGATGATAGGAGTGCGTGATGCAGAGCAACCTGGCGCCCTCAAGCGCCAGGGAGGGGGGGGGGTAGACGTGACAATGACTGTCATGTGTATTTAACAATTATCCTTAATTAGACTGTGACATAATTTCTCCCCCCTCCCTCCCCTGATGAATCAGACAGCTAATTCAACTCAGCATCCAGAATTATGTTTTCCAATTAACTCCTTTATTTAAAGGTTGAGAGAGCTCCACGTTCATCTGCATTGACCCCTTTTTGCACAATTCTTACAATTGTTACTGGCCAGCTAGGGATGTTCTTGTCCCATCGCGCACTAGCGACTCCTGTGGCGGGCCGGGCGCAGTGCACGCTGACACGGTCGCCAGGTGTACTGTGTTTCCTCCTACATATTGGTGCTGATAAAGTACAAATCTGTCCTTCTGCCCCTGAACAGGCAGTTAACCCACTGTTCCTAGGCCAGTTAACCCACTGTTCCTAGGCCAGTTAACCCACTGTTCCTAGACCAGTTAACCCACTGTTCCTAGGCCAGTTAACCCACTGTTCCTAGGCCAGTTAACCCACTGTTCCTAGGCCAGTTAACCCACTGTTCCTAGGCCAGTTAACCCACTGTTCCTAGGCCAGTTAACCCACTGTTCCTAGGCCAGTTAACCCACTGTTCCTAGGCCAGTTAACCCACTGTTCCTAGGCCAGTTAACCCACTGTTCCTAGACCAGTTAACCCACTGTTCCTAGGCCAGTTAACACACTGTTCCTAGACCAGTTAACCCACTGTTCCTAGACCAGTTAACCCACTGTTCCTAGACCAGTTAACCCACTGTTCCTAGACCGGTTAACCCACTGTTCCTAGACCAGTTAACCCACTGTTCCTAGACCAGTTAACCCACTGTTCCTAGACCGGTTAACCCACTGTTCCTAGACCAGTTAACCCACTGTTCCTAGACCAGTTAACCCACTGTTCCTAGACCAGTTAACCCACTGTTCCTAGACCAGTTAACCCACTGTTCCTAGACCAGTTAACCCACTGTTCCTAGACCAGTTAACCCACTGTTCCTAGACCAGTTAACACACTGTTCCTAGACCAGTTAACCCACTGTTCCTAGGCCAGTTAACCCACTGTTCCTAGACCAGTTAACCCACTGTTCCTAGACCAGTTAACCCACTGTTCCTAGACCAGTTAACCCACTGTTCCTAGGCCAGTTAACCCACTGTTCCTAGACCAGTTAACCCACTGTTCCTAGGCCAGTTAACCCACTGTTCCTAGACCAGTTAACCCACTGTTCCTAGGCCAGTTAACCCACTGTTCCTAGGCCAGTTAACCCACTGTTCCTAGGCCAGTTAACCCACTGTTCCTAGACCAGTTAACCCACTGTTCCTAGACCAGTTAACCCACTGTTCCTAGGCCAGTTAACCCACTGTTCCTAGACCAGTTAACCCACTGTTCCTAGGCCAGTTAACCCACTGTTCCTAGGCCAGTTAACCCACTGTTCCTAGGCCAGTTAACCCACTGTTCCTAGACCAGTTAACCCACTGTTCCTAGGCCAGTTAACCCACTGTTCCTAGACCAGTTAACACACTGTTCCTAGACCAGTTAACCCACTGTTCCTAGGCCAGTTAACCCACTGTTCCTAGGCCAGTTAACCCACTGTTCCTAGGCTGTCATTGAAAATAAGAATTTGTTCTTAACTGACTTGCCTAGTTAAATAAAGGTAAAAAAAGAGGTGGTTTTGTACATGTAAATATATGTACAAAATATATGAATGTGTGATGGACACGATAAGCTGGTGTGAGTAATTACGCAGGGAGCGTGTGACATTTGAAATGACTGCTAATGTATATTTAACAATTATCCTTAATTAAACTGTGACATCATCCCCCCCCTCACTCCCCTGATGAATCAGACAACTAATTCAAGTCAGCATCCAGAATGATGTTTTCCAATTAACTCCTTTGTTAAAAGGTTGAGAGAGCTCCACGTTCATCTGCATTGACCCCTTTTTTGACACTAACTTGTTTCAATCATCACACACAATGCTGCTACAGTTATTTTATTTCTAGTTATATGTACCCCTTCACATTGACTCAGTACTGGTACCCCTTCACATTGACTCAGTACTGCTACCCCTGCACATTGACTCAGTACTGCTACCCCTGCACATTGACTCAGTATTGGTACCCCTGCACATTGACTCAGTACTGGTACCCCTGCACATTGACTCAGTACTGCTACCCCTGCACATTGACTCAGTACTGGTACCCGTGTGTATAGCCAAGTTATCGTTACTCGTTGTGTATTTAATATTGTTTTTATTATTCTCTATTTCTGTCTCTCTGAATTGTTGGGACCCATAAGTAACCATTTCACTGTTAGTCTACAACTGTTGTTTATGAATGTGGTAGTACACCTGTGGTGTGATAATGTGGTAGTACACCTGGGGGTGATAATGTGGTAGTACACCTGGGGGTGATAATGTGGTAGTACACCTGGGGGTGATAATGTGGTAGTACACCTGGGGGTGATAATGTGGTAGTACACCTGGGGGTGATAATGTGGTAGTACACCTGGGGGTGATAATGTGGTAGTACACCTGGGGGTGATAATGTGGTAGTACACCTGGGGGTGATAATGTGGTAGTACACCTGGGGGTGATAATGTGGTAGTACACCTGTGGTGTGATAATGTGGTAGTACACCTGTGGTATGATAATGTGGTAGTACACCTGCGGGGTGATAATGTGGTAGTACACCTGTGGTGTGATAATGTGGTAGTACACCTGGGGGTGATAATGTGGTAGTACACCTGTGGTGTGATAATGTGGTAGTACACCTGGGGGGTGATAATGTGGTAGTACACCTGTGGTGTGATAATGTGGTAGTACACCTGGGGGGTGATAATGTGGTAGTATACCTGTGGTGGTGGGTGTTTCTGTGGGGTGATAATGTGGTGGTGTGTGTTTCTGTGGGGTGATAATGTGGTGGTGCTGTCTGTTTCTGTGGGGTGATAATGTGGTGGTGCTGTCTGTTTCTGTGGGGTGATAATGTGGTAGTATACCGGTGGTAGTGTGTGTTTCTGTGGGGTGATAATGTGGTGGTGCTGTCTGTTTCTGCGGGGTGATAATGTGGTAGTATATCGGTGGTGGTGTGTGTTTCTGGGGGTGATAATGTGGTAGTATACCGGTGGTGTGTGTTTCTGTGGTGTGATAATGTGGGGTGATAATGTGGTGGTGTGTGGTCTGTATCCTTTAGCAGTTTTATTAGATATGCCTGAAGGCTCAGACGGTTGGTCTCTCTGGCAGGTTGGTCTCTCTGGCAGGTTGGTCTCTCTGGCAGGTTGGTCTCGCTAACAGGTTGGTCTCTCTGGCAGGTTGGTCTCTCTGGCAGGTTGGTCTCTCTGGCAGGTTGGTCTCGCTAACAGGTTGGTCTCTCTGGCAGGTTGGTCTCTCTGGCAGGTTGGCCCCTCTGGCAGGTTGGTCTCTCTGGCAGGTTGGCCTCTCTAACAGGTTGGCCTCTCTGGCAGGTTGGTCTCTCTGGCAGATTGGTCTCTGGCAGATTGTGGAGGTGTACAGGGGTTGTTCCGAGTGTGGTGGGGGACCAGAGTGTG
>NW_024608837.1:15000-20000 GCF_018296145.1 Oncorhynchus tshawytscha | reverse complement strand
GAGGGGAGGAGAGAGAGAGAGAGGAGTGGGGAGAAGGAAAGAGAGAGAGGAGTGGGGGAGAAGGATGGAGGGAGAGAGAGGAGTGGGGAGGAGAGAGAGAGGAGGGAGGGGAGGAGAGAGAGAGAGAGGAGGAGGGGGAGAAGGAAAGAGAGAGAGGAGTGGGGGAGAAGGACGGAGGGAGAGAGAGGAGTGGGGAGGAGAGAGAGAGGAGGGAGGGGAGGAGAGAGAGAGAGAGGAGTGGGGAGAGAAGGAAAGAGAGAGAGGAGTGGGGAGAAGGACGGAGGGAGAGAGAGGAGTGGGGAGAAGGACGGAGGGAGAGAGAGGAGTGGGGGAGAAGGAAAGAGAGAGAGGAGTGGGGGAGAAGGACAGAGGGAGAGAGAGGAGTGGGGAGAAGGACGGAGGGAGAGAGAGGAGGGGGGAGAAGGATGGAGGGAGAGAGAGGAGTGGGGAGAAGGACGGAGGGAGAGAGAGGAGGGGAGAGAGAGGAGTGGGGGAGAAGGACGGAGGGAGAGAGAGGAGTGGGGGAGAAGGACGGAGGGAGCGAGAGGAGTGGGGGAGAAGGATGGAGGGAGAGAGAGGAGTGGGGGAGAAGGATGGAGGGAGAGAGAGGAGTGGGGGAGAAGGACGGAGGGAGAGAGAGGAGTGGGGAGAAGGATGGAGGGAGAGAGAGGAGTGGGGAGAAGGACGGAGGGAGACAGAGAATGGGAGAGATGAAGGGAGGGGAGGGAGAGAGATGGAGAGAGAAATAGAGAGCTCTCAGCATTCAGCCTCATTACGTCTGCTGGCATTTTAAATCCTTTTGATGATTTAGGAAGAATGAGAGAAGAGACGGTGGAGGGAGGGGGTGAAAAGAGGGGGGATGAGACGGGTTGTGTTCTCTCTCCCTGACACTGTTTCACTCCTCTGCCTAGACCTCACTTTGAGACGGGTTGTGTTCTCTCTCCCTGACACTGTTTCACTCCTCTGCCTAGACCTCACTTTGAGACGGGTTGTGTTCTCTCTCCCTGACACTGTTTCACTCCTCTGCCTAGACCTCACTTTGTTCTTCCTCTGAAAAGAGAGAGAGAGAGAAACAGAAAAAGACAGGCTTTGGGAGAAGGAGAGCGGGAGGAAGAGATGGAAAGAAAGAGGGGGAGGAGACAGAGAGAGAGGAAGAGAGAGTTTAATAGAGGAGAATCCTAAATGTGTGAAATCCTGTCTTCAATCTGGGTCACAGAAGGCCTGAAAGGCTGCATGAAACAAGCCACTGGCTGGAGAGGTACTCAACTCACACACACACACACACACAGGCAGGGGACGGACTTTCTTTTGTGTCAGCTTTTTTTCATGGACTTCAAATAGAACTTGGACTGGAATACGTATTTAAGTTGCAGTTCATACCTGGGGAGAGAAGAGAGAGAGATGGTTGGATGGACTCTGGGCTCTGGGGGAGAGAAAAGAGAGAGAGATGGTTGGATGGACTCTGGGGGAGAGAAGAGAGAGAGAGATGGTTGGATGGACTAGGTTCCCGTCTGATTCACACGACAGTGTGTCAGCGTTCTTGCAGCTTGCTAACCTCTGAATCTGATAGCTGTAAACAAATTGATGTGATCTCAGTGGCTTGTCATCAACAACTTATTTGATGTAAACAAGCTGAGGGATAGAGAGATAGAGAGAGAGAGAGAGAGAGAGAGAGAGAGAGAGAGAGAGAGAGAGAGAGAGAGAGAGAGAGAGAGAGAGAGGGAGATAATGTCACTGTTCCCTCTGCTAATGCACGGCTAGAGGTGCAGAGGTCCAACCAACAGGACTCTGTCCAGCTTCTACCCCCAAGTCATAAGACAGTTAAATAGTTAGCCTGGGTAGTTATTGGTTAACTATTTAACTGTCTGCATGGACTCTTTTGACAAAAACTATTGATGCTGCTACAGTTTACTATCAGTTATTTTATTTCTAGTTATATGTACATATCTACCTCCATTACCTGGTAGCCCTGCATAGTGACTCAGTACTGGTACCTCTGCATATTCACTCAGTACTGGTACCCCTGCATATTCACTCAGTACTGGTACCCCTGCATATTCACTCAGTACTGGTACCTCTGCATATTGACTCAGTACTGGTACCCCTACACATTGACTCAGTACTGGTACCTCTGCATATTCACTCAGTACTGGTACCCCTGCATATTCACTCAGTACTGGTACCTCTGCATATTGACTCAGTACTGGTACCCCTGCACATTGACTCAGTACTGGTACCTCTGCATATTGACTCAGTACTGGTACCTCTGCATATTGACTCAATACTGGTACCCCTGCACATTGACTCAGTACTGGTACCCCTGCACATTGACTCAGTACTGGTACCCCTGCACATTGACTCAGTACTGGTACCCCTGCACATTGACTCAGTACTGGTACCTCTGCATATTGACTCAGTACTGGTACCTCTGCATATTGGCTCAGTACTGGTACCCCTGCACATTGACTCAGTACTGGTACCCCTGCACATTGACTCAGTGCTGGTACCCCTGCACATTGACTCAGTACTGGTACCCCTGCACATTGACTCAGTACTGGTACCCCTACACATTGACTCAGTACTGGTACCTCTGCATATTGACTCAGTACTGGTACCCCTGCATATTCACTCAGTACTGGTACCTCTGCATATTCACTCAGTACTGGTACCCCTGCACATTGACTCAGTACTGGTACCCCTGCACATTGACTCAGTACTGGTACCTCTGCATATTGACTCAGTACTGGTACCTCTGCATATTGACTCAATACTGGTACCCCTGCACATTGACTCAGTACTGGTACCCCTGCACATTGACTCAGTACTGGTACCCCTGCACATTGACTCAGTACTGGTACCCTGCACATTGACTCAGTACTGGTACCTCTGCATATTGACTCAGTACTGGTACCTCTGCATATTGGCTCAGTACTGGTACCCCTGCACATTGACTCAGTACTGGTACCCCTGCACATTGACTCAGTGCTGGTACCCCTGCACATTGACTCAGTACTGGTACCCCTGCACATTGACTCAGTACTGGTACCCCTACACATTGACTCAGTACTGGTACCTCTGCATATTGACTCAGTACTGGTACCCCTGCATATTCACTCAGTACTGGTACCTCTGCATATTCACTCAGTACTGGTACCTCTGCATATTGACTCAGTACTGGTACCCCTGCACATTGACTCAGTACTGGTACCTCTGCATATTGACTCAGTACTGGTACCTCTGCATATTGACTCAATACTGGTACCCCTGCACATTGACTCAGTACTGGTACCCCTGCACATTGACTCAGTACTGGTACCCCTGCACATTGACTCAGTACTGGTACCCCTGCACATTGACTCAGTACTGGTACCTCTGCATATTGACTCAGTACTGGTACCTCTGCATATTGGCTCAGTACTGGTACCCCTGCACATTGACTCAGTACTGGTACCCCTGCACATTGACTCAGTGCTGGTACCCCTGCACATTGACTCAGTACTGGTACCCCTGCACATTGACTCAGTACTGGTACCCCTGCACATTGACTCAGTACTGGTACCCCTGCACATTGACTCAGTACTGGTACCCCTGCACATTGACTCAGTACTGGTACCCCTGCACATTGACTCAGTACTGGTACCCCTGCACATTGACTCAGTACTGGTACCCCTGCACATTGACTCAGTACTGGTACCCCTGCACATTGACTCAGTATTGGTACCCCTGCACATTGACTCAGTACTGGTACCCCTGCACATTGACTCAGTACTGGTACCCCTGCACATTGACTCAGTACTGGTACCCCTGCACATTGACTCAGTACTGGTACCCCTGTACATTGACTCAGTACTGGTACCCCTGCACATTGACTCAGTACTGGTAGCCCTGCACATTGACTCAGTACTGGTACCCAGGCACATTGACTCAGTACTGGTACCCCTGCACATTGACTCAGTACTGGTACCACTGCACAGAGTGCACAGAGAGGGAGATAGTTAGGGGTTAGAGAGAGAGTTAGGCGTTAGAGAGAGAGAGAGTTAGGGGTTAGAGAGAGAGAGAGGAGTTAGGGGTTAGAGAGAGAGAGAGAGAAGTAGGGGGTTAGAGAGAGAGAGATTTAGGGGTTAGAGAGAGAGAGTTAGGGTTAGAGAGAGGGAGATAGTTAGGGGTTAGAGAGAGGGAGATAGGGGTTAGAGAGAGAGAGTTAGGGGTTAGAGAGAGGAGATAGGGGTTAGAGAGAGAGAGAGAGAGTAGGGGTTAGAGAGAGAGAGAGAGTTAGGGGTTAGAGAGAGAGATAGTTAGGGTTAGAGAGAGAGAGACTTAGGGGTTAGAGAGAGAGAGAGAGAGTTAGGGGGTTAGAGAGAGAGTTAGGGGTTAGAGAGAGTTAGGGGTTAGAGATAGAGTTAGGGGTTAGAGAGAGAGACAGTTAGGGGTTAGAGAGAGAGAGATAGTTAGGGGTTAGAGAGAGAGAGAGTTAGGGGTTAGAGAGAGAGGAGTGTTTTGAGAGAGGAGGGGGTTCGATGCGAGTGGAAGGGTTAGAGTGAGGGGGAGGGGTTAGAGCGAGAATAGGGGTTAGTGTGAGGGGGAGGGGTTCTGGGGGAGGGGTTAGAGTGAGGGGGAGGGTTAGAGCGAGGAATAGGGGTTAGAGTGAGGGGGAGGGGTTAGAGAGAGGGGAGGGGTTAGGGGAGGGGGTTGGAGAGAGAGGGGAGGAGTTCGAGCGAGGTGGAGGGGTTAGGGGAGGGGTTAGAGAGAGAGGGGGAGGGGTTAGAGTGAGGGGAGTGGTTAGAGAGGCTGCTGTTTGGAAAGACCCCAGAGGATGTGAGTGTCTTGCTCAGTGACTAAGTGGTGGGATGTAAATGAGTTGAGGCCGTTTTTAATCTAATCATAGAGTCTGTAGTTATTGAAATGTCACCTAATTATAGCTGATTGGATGAAATCATTAGAAATGCCATCTTCTAATGAAGACGGGCTGGGAGGATCATCACAGCATTACTATTACACAC
>NW_024608837.1:5000-10000 GCF_018296145.1 Oncorhynchus tshawytscha | reverse complement strand
GTAGTGGTGATGGTGGTGATGATAGTGGTGGTGGTGGTGGTGGTGGTGGTGGTGGTGGTGGTAGTAGTTGTAGTGGTGGTGGTAGTGGTGATGATAGTGGTGGTGGTGGTGATGATAGTAGTGGTAGTGGTGGTGGTGGTGGTAGTGGTGGTGGTAGTGGTGGTGGTAGTGGTGGTGGTAGTGGTGATGTTGATGGTGGTGGTAGTGGTGATGATAGTGGTAGTGGTGGCGGTAGTGGTAGTGGTGATGATAGTGGTGGTGGTGGTAGTGGTGATGGTGGTGGTAGTGTTGATTATAGTGGTGGTGATGTTGATGGTGGTGATGATAGTGGTGGTTGTGGTGGTGGTGGTAGTGGTGATGGTGGTGGTAGTGGTGGTGATGATGGTGGTGATGATGGTGATAGTGGTGGTGGTGGTCATGAGATGGTGGGTGGTGGTGGTGATGATGATAGTGGTGATGGTGGTCATGATGATGACAATGGTGGTGGTGGTGGTGGTGTGGTGGTGGTGATGGTGGTCATGATGATGACAATGGTGGTGGGTGGTGGTGGTGGTCATGATGATGGTGGTGGTCATGATGATGATATTGGTGGTGGTGGTCATGGTGATGGTGGTGATGGTGGTCATGATGATGACAATGGTGGTAGTGGTGGTGGTGGTGGTGGTAGTGGTGATGGTGGTGGTGGTGGTAGTGGTGATGCTGGTGGTGGGTGGTAGTGGTGGTGGTGGTGGTGTGGTGATGGTAGTGGTGAAGGTGATGGTGGTGGTGGTAGTGGTGATGGTGGTGGTAGTGGTGATGATAGTCATGGTGGTGATGGTAGTGTTGATGGTAGTGGTGAAGGTGATGGTGAGGGTAGTGGTGGTGGTGGTCATGATGATGATAATGGGGGTCATGGTGGTGGTGGTGGTGGTGGTCATGATGATGGTGGTGGTGAAGGTGATGATAGTCGTGGTGATGATAGTCGTGGTGTTGATGGTAGTGTTGATGGTAGTGGTGAAGGTGATGGTGAGGGTAGTGGTGGTGGTGGTGGTGGTAGTGGTGATGGTGGTGGTAGTGGTGATGGTGGTGGTGGTGGTGGTGGTAGTTGTGATGGTGGTGATGGTGGTGGTAGTGGTGATGGTAGTGGTGAAGGTGATGGTGAGGGTAGTGGTGGTGGTTTTCATGATGATGATAATGGGGGTCATGGTGATGGTGGTCATGGGGATGGTGGTGGTGGTGGTCATGGTGGTGGTTGTCATGGTGATGGTGGTGGTGGTGGTCATGGTGATGGTGGTGATGATGATCATGATGATGGTGGTGATGATGATGATGATGATGGTGGTGATGATGATGATGATGGTGTTGGTGATGATTATTATGATGGTGATGATGATGATAATGATGATGGTGGTGATGATGGTGATGATGGTGATGGTGGTGGTGATCATGGTGATGGTGATGGTGATGATGATGATGGTGATGATGATGGTGGTGATGATGGTGGATGGTGATGATGGTGGTGATGATGATGATGATGATGATGATGATGGTGGTGATGATGATGGTGGATGGTATCAATACTGACTGTGTGTATCTCTTATCTCTTCCATGTCTTCCTGCTGTTCTGATTGATGATGATGATGATGATGATGATGATGATGATGACCAGGTGAGTGGTGTTTATTATTGACTGGAGAATGGTGTTCTTTCTGATGATGACCCAACACCAGAGGAAGGCTGAGGTTGTGTGTGTGTGTGTGTGTGTGTGTGTGTGTGTGTGTGTGTGTGTGTGTGTGTGTGTGTGTGTGTGTGTGTGTGTGTGTGTGTGTGTGTGTGTGTGTGTGTGTGTGCGTGTGTGTGTGTGTGTGTGTGTGAGATCTGAAGTTTAGCGTTCCCCAGCATAGATCCGTACTGTTCAGGCCCTCACTGCCGAGGTTGACCACAGGGTCATTCTTACTCACTAGCTCTACTTCTTACTTCTTATCTCTGTCTCTCTTCCACATCTTGTTTTCTCTCCTATTCCCACCAGTTCCTCGTGCACACACATCCCCACACAGTCCCTGCTCCTCCTCACAGTTATTAATGACAGGGAGTTGGGTTGATGGTACAGGATGTCACAGTGGGTTTTAGAATGAATGTTTACATGGCTGTTTTCACTCCTCCCTGTTGCTTCTTTTCTACATTCTCCTTCAGCAAGGTAGATCCTCTGTTCCTACAGTATGTCACCTCCAAACTTCTCTCTCTCTCTCTCTCTCTCTCTCTCTCTCTCTCTCTTCCTCTCTCTCTCTCTCTCTCTCTCTCTCTCTCTCTCTCTCTCTCTCTCTCTCTCTCTCTCTCTCTCTCTTCCTCTATCTCTCTCTCTCATTCTCTCTCTCCCTCTTCCTATCTCTCTCTCTTCCTCTCTCTTTCTCTCTCTATCTCTCTCTCATTCTCTCTAGCTCCCTCTTCCTATCTCTCTCTCTCTTTCTCTAATTCTCTCTCTCGCTCTTGTTCTCTCTCTCTTCCTCTATCTCTCTCTCTCTCTCTCTCCCTTCCTTGCTCTCTTGCTCTCTGTTTCTCTCTCTCTCTCTTTTCCTCTCACTCTCACTGGAAGAAGGGTCACAGGTGGCTGTGTTATTTTATGATATCATGTCAAAACTCAAAGCTCATCGATCGTAACAGACTGGTTTACATAACATACACACACAGCCATGTTACACACACACACACACACACACACACATGCGTACACACACAAAACATCCAATATTGCAATGGTCCTGAGGCCTCGAGGTGTGTCTGTGTGATGTTTGAGATACTTTCAAATGAGCCCTGAACTGGTATTGATACAGATCACCATAGTCAAGTGTGTGTGTGTGTGTGTGTGTGTGTGTGTGTGTGTGTGTGTGTGTGTGTGTGTGTGTGTGTGTGTGTGTTGTCGTATCATGAGTGGTTAGATATGCCACTCTAGTGCTCTCTGTCTCGTGGTGGGATTGTTGATCTAGGTCAGTGTCTACACACACACACACACACACACACACAACCACGGTGCATTAATCAGTGTCTTGTTGGTTTATTTAAAAACAGGTTTATATTCCAATACTGGAAAGAGGATGCTCTACAAGCCATTATAACCTGGGTGGTTTGAGCCCTGAATGCTGATTGGCTAACAGCCGTGGTATATCTGACTGTATATCCACGGGTATGACGAAACACTTATTTTTACTGCTCTAATTACGTTGGTAACCAGTTTATAACAGCAATAAGGCTCCCAGGGGGTTTGCACATTGCATTGTGCCTAAGAACAGTCCTTAGCCGTGGTATATAGGCCATATAACACATCCCCTCGGACCTTATTGATTAACACTGGAAAGAGGAAACTGTAAAAGCCAGGAGACACTGGACTGTCAGTGGAAACAGGAAGCTGTAAAAGCCAGGAGACACTGGACTGTCACTGGAAACAGGAAGCTGTAAAAGCCAGGAGACACTGGACTGTCACTGGAAACAGGAAGCTGTAAAAGCCAGGAGACACTGGACTGTCAGTGGAAACAGGAAGCTGTAAAAGCCAGGAGACACTGGACTGTCAGTGGAAACAGGAAGCTGTAAAAGCCAGGAGACACTGGACTGTCACTGGAAACAGGAAGCTGTAAAAGCCAGGAGACACTGGACTGTCAGTGGAAACAGGAAGCTGTAAAAGCCAGGAGACACTGGACTGTCACTGGAAACAGGAAGCTGTAAAAGCCAGGAGACACTGGACTGTCAGTGGAAACAGGAAGCTGTAAAAGCCAGGAGACACTGGACTGTCACTGGAAACAGGAAGCTGTAAAAGCCAGGAGACACTGGACTGTCACTGGAAACAGGAAGCTGTAAAAGCCAGGAGACACTGGACTGTCAGTGGAAACAGGAAGCTGTAAAAGCCAGGAGACACTGGACTGTCAGTGGAAACAGGAAGCTGTAAAAGCCAGGAGACACTGGACTGTCAGTGGAAACAGGAAGCTGTAAAAGCCAGGAGACACTGGACTGTCAGTGGAAACAGGAAGCTGTAAAAGCCAGGAGACACTGGACTGTCAGTGGAAACAGGAAACTGTAAAAGCCAGGAGACACTGGACTGTCACTGGAAAGAGGAAACTGTAAAAGCCAGGAGACACTGGACTGTCACTGGAAACAGGAAGCTGTAAAAGCCAGTAGACACTGGACTGTCACTGGAAACAGGAAGCTGTAAAAGCCAGGAGACACTGGACTGTCAGTGGAAACAGGAAGCTGTAAAAGCCAGGAGACACTGGACTGTCACTGGAAACAGGAAGCTGTAAAAGCCAGGAGACACTGGACTGTCACTGGAAACAGGAAGCTGTAAAAGCACATAGACACTGGACTGTCACTGGAAACAGGAAGCTGTAAAAGCCAGAAGACACTGGACTGTCAGTGGAAACAGGAAGCTGTAAAAGCCAGGAGACACTGGACTGTCAGTGGAAACAGGAAGCTGTAAAAGCCAGGAGACACTGGACTGTCAGTGGAAACAGGAAGCTGTAAAAGCCAGGAGACACTGGACTGTCACTGGAAACAGGAAGCTGTAAAAGCCAGGAGACACTGGACTGTCACTGGAAAGAGGAAACTGTAAAAGCCAGGAGACACTGGACTGTCACTGGAAACAGGAAGCTGTAAAAGCCAGGAGACACTGGACTGTCACTGTGGAAACAGGAAGCTGTAAAAGCCAGGAGACACTGGACTGTCAGTGGAAACAGGAAGCTGTAAAAGCCAGGAGACACTGGACTGTCAGTGGAAACAGGAAGCTGTAAAAGCCAGGAGACACTGGACTGTCAGTGGAAACAGGAAGCTGTAAAAGCCAGGAGACACTGGACTGTCACTGGAAACAGGAAGCTGTAAAAGCCAGGAGACACTGGACTGTCACTGGAAACAGGAAGCTGTAAAAGCACATAGACACTGGACTGTCACTGGAAACAGGAAGCTGTAAAAGCCAGGAGACACTGGACTGTCACTGGAAACAGGAAGCTGTAAAAGCCAGTAGACACTGGACTGTCACT
>NW_024608836.1:70000-84493 GCF_018296145.1 Oncorhynchus tshawytscha | reverse complement strand
GTCTAGAATCTCTCTAGCCTGTGTAGATCATTGTTTCCTGATATATTGAGACACCACATGCTGTTCTCTCTCTCTCTCTCTCTGGGTTTAGCATCAGTTGAATAATCCACCGTGGCACAGTGATGTAAAACATGACATATTGTTTTAAGTATCTGAGGCGCCACCCTGCCTGTCCTGTGTGCTCTGCAGAAGGCACCGTTCCAGCCAGTTTATGGACACACACACACACACACTCACTCACGCACGCACACACACACAGAGCATGTCCACTCTGAGAGAACAAAGCTGGAGCCAGGAACCAATCACAGCCTAGCGATGAGAGACAGGAGGAGGCTGGGATGCCTGGACATCTGGGAGGACTCATCATTATAAACACAACCACGCACGCACACACACACACACACACACACACACATACACATACACACACACACGCACGCACATACGCACACACACGCACGCACGCACGCACACACACACACACACACACACACACACACACACACACACACACACACACACACACACACACACACACACACACACACACACACACACACACACACACACACACATCCTACCTAACACATTGAAGCCCTAATTGAAGTTCTCTGCTGCCAATGACTGAAACGAACTACAAAAATCTCGGAAACTGGAAACACTTATCTCCCTCACTAGCTTCAAGCATTGATTGATTACACCTTGTTGATCATGTGACCAATGGGAAATGACCTACATCAGCTCTGTGGTATTATTGATTACACCTTGTTGATCATGTGACCAATGGGAAATGACCTACATCAGCTCTGTGGTATTATTGATTACACCTTGTTGATCATGTGACCAATAGGAAATGACCTACATCAGCTCTGTGGTATTATTGATTACACCTTGTTGATCATGTGACCAATGGGAAATGACCTACATCAGCTCTGTGGTATTATTGATTACACCTTGTTGATCATGTGACCAATGGGAAATGACCTACATCAGTTCTGTGGTATTATTGATTACACCTTGTTGATCATGTGACCAATGGGAAATGACCATCCCTGCACATCAAGCTCTGACCAGGAGCTGCCAGGATCTTCAAGATGTCCATTTGTCCTCAACTTACACTTCCACTCCTGTTGCCTCACTAGGCAGAAGGTGTGTGATTGGGCATGACCTGTGTGATTGGGCCCTGGTTGTTTCTGATTGGAGCAGGGATTCACCTTGTGGAGGAGATGGATGATGTGAGAGCTTCACACTCATAATGCAATAACATACTAAACCATACTAAACCATACTAAACCATACTAAACCATACTAAACCATACTAAACCATACTAAATACTAAACCAAACTATACCAAACCATACTAAACTATACAAACCATTCTAAACCATACTAAACCATACTAATTTATACAATTTATGCTAAACCATTAAACCATACTAAACCATACTAAACCATACTAAACCATACTAAAGGTGTAAACCATACTAATTTATACTAAACCAAACTATACTAAACCATTGGGCCATACTAAACCATACTAATTTATACTAAACCATACTAAACCATACTAAACTATACCCATACTAAACCATACTAATTTATACTAAACCAGGGATACTAAACCATACTAAACTATACTAAACCAGATGGATTTATACTAAACCAAACTATACTAAACTATACTAAACCATACTAAACCATACTAATTTATACTAAACCAAACTATACTAAACCATACTAAACCATACTAAACCATACTAAACTAAAAACCAAACTATACCAAACCATACTAAACCATACTAAACCATACTAAACCATACTAATTTATACTAAACCATACTAAACCATACTAAACCATACTAATTTATACTAAACCATTCTAAACTATACTAAACCATACTAAACCATACTAAACCATACTAAACCATACTAAACTAAATTTATACTAAACCATACTAAACTATACTAAACCATTCTAAACCATACTAAAACCATACTAAACTGTACTAAACTATACTAAATACTAAACCATACTAAACAAACTATACTAAACCATACTAAACTTACTAAACCATACTAAACTATACTAAACTACTAAACTATACTAAACTATACTAAACCATACTAAACCATACTAATTTATACTAAACCATACTAAACTATTCTAAACTATACTAAACTATACTGTGTCATACTAAACTATACTAAACTATACTAAGCTATACTAATTTATACTAAACCATACTAAACTATACTAAACCATTCTAAACCATACTAAACCATACTAATGTATACTAATTTATACTAAACCATACTAAACCATACTAAACCATACTAATTTATACTAATTTATACTAAACCATACTAAACCATACTAAACTATACTAAACCATACTAAACCATACTAATTTATACTAAACCAAACTATACTAATCCATACTAAACTATACTAAACCATACTAAACCATACTAATTTATACTAAACCAAACTATACTAAACTATACTAAACCATACTAAACCATACTAATTTATACTAAACTATACTAAACCATACTAAACCATACTAAACCATACTAATTTATACTAAACCAAACTATACTAAACCATACTAAACTATACTAAACCATTCTAAACCATACTAATTTATACTAAACCAAACTATACTTAACCATACTAAACTATACTAAATACTAAACCAAACTAAAAACCTACTAAACCATACTAAACCATACTAAACTATACTAAACCATTCTAAACCATACTAATTTATACTAAACCATACTAAACCATACTAAACCATAAACCATACTAAACTATACTAAACCATTCTAAACCATACTAATTTATACTAAACCATACTAAACCATACTAAACCATACTAAACCATACTAATTTATACTAAACCATACTAAACTATACTAAACCATTCTACTACTATTTATACTAAACCATACTAAACTATACTAAACCATTCTAAACTATACTAATTTATACTAAACCAACTAAACTATACTAAACCATAAAACTATATAAACCATACTAAACTATACTAAACTATACTAAAACTATACTAAACTATACTAAACCATACTAAACTAAATACTAATTTATACTAAACCATACTAAACCATACTAAACCATACTAATTTATACTAATTTATACTAAACGGGGGCTACTAAACCATACTAAACTATACTAAACCATACTAAACCATACTAATTTATACTAAACCAAACTATACTAAATACTAAACTATACTAAACCATACTAAACCATACTAAACTATACTAAACTATACTAAACCATACTAAACCATACTATTTATACTAAACTATACTAAACCATACTAAACTATACTAAACCATACTAAACCATACTAATTTATACTAAACCAAACTATACTAAACCATTCTAAACCATACTAATTTATACTAAACCAAACTATACTTAACCATACTAAACTATACTAATTTATACTAAACCAAACTATACCAAACCATACTAAACCATACTAATTTATACTAAACCATACTAAACTATACTAAACCATTCTAAACCATACTAATTTATACTAAACCATACTAAACCATACTAATTTATACTAAACCATACTAAACTATACTAAACCATTCTAAACCATACTAATTTATACTAAACCATACTAAACCATACTAAACCATACTAAACCATACTAATTTATACTAAACCATACTAAACTATACTAAACCATTCTAAACCATACTAATTTATACTAAACCATACTAAACTATACTAAACCATTCTAAACTATACTAATTTATACTAAACCATACTATACTAAACTATACTAAACCATACTAAACTATACTAAACCATACTAAACTATACTAAACTATACTACTCTAAACTATACTAAACTATACTAAACCGTACTAAACCATACTATACTAAACTATACTAATTTATACTAAACCATACTAAACTATTCTAAACTATACTAAACTATACTAAGCTATACTGTGTCATACTAAACTATACTAAACTATACTAAACTATACTAATTTATACTAAACCATACTAAACTATACTAAACCATACTATACTAAACTATACTAATTTATACTAAACCATACTAAACTATTCTAAACTATACTAAACTATACTAAGCTATACTGTGTCATACTAAACTATACTAAACTATACTAAACTATACTAATTTATACTAAACCATACTAAACTATTCTAAACTATACTATACTATACTAAACCATACTAAACTATTCTAAACTATACTAAACTATACTAACCTATACTAGACCATACTAAACTATACTAATTTATACTAAACCATACTAAACTATACTAAACCATACTAAACTATACTAAACTATTCAAAACTATGCTAAGCCATACTAGACTATTCTAAACTATAGTAAACTATACTAAACTATTCTAAACCATACTAAACTATACTAAACCATACTAAACTATACTAATTTATACTAAACCATACTAAACTATACTAAACCATACTAAACCATACTAAACTATACTAAACCATACTAATTTATACTAAGCCATACTAAACCAGGCTGGAGGGAGACACAGGAGACCTGGTTCTGGGAACAGGCACAGGACTCACCAGGCTGGGGAGACATACAGGCGGCCTCTTCCTTGGCCGAGGCACCGGATACACAGGGCCGTGGAGGCGCACTGGCGGTATAGCTGGCCCCACCCGTTCTGGCTGGATGCCAACTTCCACCCGGCAAATGCGGGACGCTGGCACCGAGCACACTGGCCTGTGAATGCTCGGCCAGGACACAGTGCGCATCACCATAGCACGGGGCCTGATCAGTCACATGCTCGACCCGGTAAGCACGGGGAGTGGGCTCAGGTCTCCAATCTGACTCTTCCACACTCCCCGTGTGCCATCCCCAACATTTTTGGGGGGCTGCCTCTCTGGCTTCCTCGCCAGCCGTGTTCCCTCATAACGCTGGTTCCTTTCTCCTGCTGCCTCCACCTGTTCCCATGGGAGGCGATCCCTTCCAGCCAGGATCTCCTCCCATGTCTATAATCGATATACTGTATCATCTATATATCATCTATATACTGTGTCATCTATATATCATCTATATACTGTATCATCTATATATAATCGATATACTGTATCATCTATATATCATCTATATACTGTGTCATCTATATATAATCTATATACTGTATCATCTATATATAATCTATATACTGTATCATCTATATATCATCTATATACTGTGTCATCTATATATCATCTATATACTGTATCATCTATATATTATCTATATACTGTATCATCTATATATCATCCGTGTGACAACTTATTGTCGTAATCTTCCAAATATCCTTTGATGACATAATTCTCTTCCATTCTTCACATTTGGTTTATTTGGCCTCTGAAAGCCGCTTTTGAAGGAAATGCTTCCTCCTCTCCCTCTAAAGTAAGAGGCTATATCAACCTATCAAGTAGCCATGTAAAACCTGACCTAGAACCTTCCGACTGAGAGACCAAACATTTAAACCTGGATAATAAACATCTGCATTCCGGTCCATAACAAGAGCTTATGGAGGAAGTATTGGGTTCTTAGACGACACAGGCTTGGGGGTTGTGGTGAAAACAGCCCTATGGTAAATAACCCATATCAAATGTAATGTTGTAGGACAGGACTGTACCGTCATAGAGCCTGAGGGTCTTAGTGAAGCAATCAGAGCCTCGACACACTAGGAATCTGAGAGGGTGTGGAGAATGGACCCACCCAGATCCCAGGTTCTGGACGGTTAGCCTGGACAGACACACATACATACGTACATACATACACACGTGCACGCACGCACACACACACACGCACACACACACACACACACACGCACACGCACACGCACGCACACACGCACACACACACACACACACGCACACGCACACGCACACACACACACACACACACCGGCCGTTGGACGGTTGTCCGTAAACTATCCAGAGATTCCGTCATCGCCGACACAGGAACCAACTGGATGTCTCTACACAGCTTAGTGGGAGAAAATACATTCAAAAAGACAATGGCAACAGAAAAAAAAAAGATCTCAGAGTTGGATTGAATTGGGATTTCTGAGGGTGTCAAGTTCTATGGTCCAACATACAACCATTTCCTGGACAAGCTCAAAACCTTCTACTGGGTCGTCTCTCCAGAGAGACAGACGTGTCATGTATCTCTTCACAGCGTTCGAGGGTTCTAGTGTTTTGTCGAGGTTCCAGAACCCCAAGCCGAACTCTTAATTCCATTTCCGTCTGTTGGTGTTGATGTGGTTTATATCGTGTTACACTCCAAGACTTTTCACATCACCGTTTTATGGAGTCTTGGTGTATTAGTTTATAGTGTCTGATACCAGCTTTGTACATTTTTATTAGTTCACATGGGTGGACGTGTATAATGCAGCAAATGTGTTTTTACATGAATCACCTACGTGCTCTGTGCCCAGTTTGTTTAAACCCTGGGGAATCACCTACGTGCTCTGTGCCCAGTTGGTTTAAACCCTGGGGAATCACCTACGTGCTCTGTGCCCAGTTTGTTTAAACCCTGGGGAATCACCTACGTGCTCTGGGCCCAGTTGGTTTAAACCCTGGGGAATCACCTACGTGCTCTGTGCCCAGTTGGTTTAAACCCTGGGGAATCACCTACGTGCTCTGTGCCCAGTTGGTTTAAACCCTGGGGAATCACCTACGTGCTCTGTGCCCAGTTGGTTTAAACCCTGGGGAATCACCTACGTGCTCTGTGCCCAGTTGGTTTAAACCCTGGGGAATCACCTACGTGCTCTGTGCCCAGTTGGTTTAAACCCTGGGGAATCACCTACGTGCTCTGTGCCCAGTTGGTTTAAACCCTGGGGAATCACCTACGTGCTCTGTGCCCAGTTGGTTTAAACCCTGGGGAATCACCTACGTGCTCTGTGGCCAGTTGGTTTAAACCCTGGGGAACCACCTACATGCTCTGTGCCCAGTTGGTTTAAACCCTGGGGAATCACCTACGTGCTCTGTGCCCAGTTGGTTTAAACCCTGGGGAAACACCTACGTGCTCTGTGCCCAGTTGGTTTAAACCCTGGGGAATCACCTACGTGCTCTGTGCCCAGTTGGTTTAAACCCTGGGGAATCACCTACGTGCTCTGTGCCCAGTTGGTTTAAACCCTGGGGAATCACCTACGTGCTCTGTGCCCAGTTGGTTTAAACCCTGGGGAATCACCTACGTGCTCTGTGCCCAGTTGGTTTAAACCCTGGGGAATCACCTACGTGCTCTGTGCCCAGTTGGTTTAAACCCTGGGGAATCACCTACGTGCTCTGTGCCCAGTTGGTTTAAACCCTGGGGAATCACCTACGTGCTCTGTGCCCAGTTGGTTTAAACCCTGGGGAATCACCTACGTGCTCTGTGGCCCAGTTGGTTTAAACCCTGGGGAATCACCTACGTGCTCTGTGCCCAGTTGGTTTAAACCCTGGGGAATCACCTACGTGCTCTGTGCCCAGTTGGTTTAAACCCTGGGGAATCACCTACGTGCTCTGTGCCCAGTTGGTTTAAACCCTGGGGAATCACCTACGTGCTCTGTGCCCAGTTGGTTTAAACCATGGGGAATCACCTACGTGCTCTGTGCCCAGTTGGTTTAAACCCTGGGGAATCACCTACGTGCTCTGTGCCCAGTTGGTTTAAACCCTGGGGAATCACCTACGTGCTCTGTGGCCAGTTGGTTTAAACCCTGGGGAATCACCTACGTGCTCTGTGCCCAGTTGGTTTAAACCCTGGGGAATCACCTACGTGCTCTGTGCCCAGTTGGTTTAAACCCTGGGGAATCACCTACGTGCTCTGTGCCCAGTTGGTTTAAACCCTGGGGAATCACCTACGTGCTCTGTGCCCAGTTGGTTTAAACCATGGGGAATCACCTACGTGCTCTGTGCCCAGTTGGTTTAAACCCTGGGGAATCACCTACGTGCTCTGTGCCCAGTTGGTTTAAACCCTGGGGGGAAATTTGTAGAAAATGTTTTGTCTTCTTTTTGATCAAACAATACTTTGCCAGCAACTCAAATACTATAGTTATAATCAATTTGATCTTTCACACACAAGGGCGTAGGAGTCTTTATTAAGTCTTTATTGAAGACTCATCCCTTCAGTAGGTCCTATGATTGAGTGTAGTCTGGCCCAGGAGTGTGAGGATGAACGGAAAGGCACTGGAGCAATGAACCGCCCTTGCTGTCTCTGCCTGGCCGGTTCCCCTCTTACCACTGGGATTCTCTGCCTCTAACCCTATTACAGGGGCTGAGTCACTGGCTTACTGGTGCTCTTCCATGCCGTCCCTTGGAGGGGTGCGTCACTTGAGTGGGTTGAGTCACTGACGTGATCTTCCTGTGTGGGTTGGCGCCCCTCCCTTGGGTTGTGCCGTGGGGGAGATCTTTGTGGGTTATACTCGATCTTGTCTCAGGATGGTAAGTTGGTGGTTGAAGATATCCCTCTAGTGGTGTGGGGGCTGTACTTTGGCAAAGTGGGCGGGGTTATATCCTGCCTGTTTGGCCCTGTCTGGGGGTATCGTTGGACGGGGCCACCCTGTCTCCCGACCCTTCCTGTCTCAGCCTCCAGTATTTATGCTGCAGTAGTTTATGTGTCGGGGGCTAAGGTCAGTCTGTTATATTTGGAGTATTTCTCCTGACTTATCCGATGTCCTGTGTGAATTTAAGTATACTCCCTCTAATTCTCTCTCTTTCTTTCTCTTTCTCTCTTTCTCTTGGAGAACCTGAGCCCTAGGACCATGCCTCAGGACTACCTGGCCTGATGACTCCTTGCTGTCCCCAGTCCACCTGGCCGTGCTGCTGCTCCAGTTTCAACTGTTCTGCCTGCAGCTATGGAATCCTGACCTGTTCACCGGACGTGCTACCTGTCCCAGTCCTGCTGTTTTCGACTCTCTAGAGACAGCAGGAGCGGTAGAGATACTCTGAATGATCGGCTATGAAAAGCCAACTGACATTTACTCCTGAGGTGCTGCTCTACTGCATGCTCGACAACCACTGTGATTATTATTATCTGACCCTGCTGGTCATCTATGAACGTTTGAACTTCTTGGCCATGTTCTATTATAATCTCCACCCGGCACAGCCAGAAGAGGACTGGCCACCCCACATAGCCTGGTTCCTCTCTAGGTTTCTAATCTCCACCCGGCACAGCCAGAAGAGGACTGGCCTCCCTCATAGCCTGGTTCCTCTCTAAGTTTCTTCCTAGGTTCTTGACTTTCTAGGGAGTTTTTCCTAGCCACATTGCTTCTACATCTGCATTGCTTGCTGTTTGGGGTTTTAGGCTGGGTTTCTGTACAGCACTTTGAGATATCAGCTGATGTAAGAAGGGCTTTATAAATATATTTGATTGGTTGATTGAATAGATCAAACTGTAAGAATACTGTAAAATGTTTTGTGAATTGACATGCATTTCAATATGTCATTTCCTGTAAATGTCAAGGTAAAGCACAGTGGATATCCTGCTGACTTACTGGTTGTCTTGGCAAAATGTTCTCATGATCGAATTGACAGTTGATCTTTTCAGATTAGCGTGAACTAATCTGGCAGCCTCTGCCATGTTTATGGCCTCTGTTTACCACATGGTCAACGACGACGGCCCGGAATTCATTACACACAACAGTTCCCTGCCGTCTGCATCCATCTCTCTGCAGTCCACCTTTTTGATGGGGCCCATGCCCAGCTCTTTGACCTCTTTGACAGGGCCCATGCCAACCTCTTTGACCTCTTTGACAGGGCCTATGCTCAGCTCTGTTCTATTCTGTTCTGTTCTATTCTGTTCTGCTCTGTTCTATTCTGCTCTGTTCTATTCTGTTCTATTCTATTCTATTCTGTTATGTTCAATTCTGTTCTATTCTGTTCTATTCTGCTCTGTTCTATTCTGTTCTGTTCTCTCCTCTGTTATGTTCAATTCTGTTCTCTTCTGTTCTATTCTGTTCTCTTCTGTTCTATTCTGTTCTGTTCTATTCTGCTCTGTTCTGTTCTAGTATTCTCTGTTCTATTCTCCTCCGTTATGTTCAATTCTGTTCTATTCTGTTCTATTCTGTTCTCTTCTGTTCTATTCTGCTCTGTTCTATTCTGCTCTGTTCTATTCTGCTCTGCTCTGCTCTGTTCTGTGCTGTTCTATTCTATTCTTCTCTGTTCTATTCTGCTCTGCTCTGTTCTGTTCTATTCTGTTCTATTCTAATCTGTGCTGTTCTTTCCTGTTCTATTCTATTCTGCGCTGTTCTATTCTGCGCTGTTCTATTCAGTTCTATTTTATTCTGCTCTGTTCTATTCTGCGCTGTTCTATTCTGTTCTATTCTGCTCTGTTCTATTCTGTCGTATTCTATTCTGCGCTGTTCTATTCTGTTCTATTCTGCGCTGTTCTATTTTGTTCTATTCTATTCTGCGCTGTTCTATTCAGTTCTATTTTATTCTGTTCCATTCTGTTCAGTTCTATTTTATTCTTCACTGTTATATTCTGCTCTGTTCTATTCTGTTCTATTCTATTCAGTTCTATTCTATTCTGCGCTGTTCTATTCAGTTCTATTTTATTCTGCTCTGTTCTGTTCTGCTCTGTTCTGCTCTGTTCTGTTCTGCTCTGTTCTGCTCTGTTCTGCTCTGTTCTGTTCTGCTCTGTTCTATTCTGCTCTGTTCTATTCTGCTCTGTTCTATTCTGCTCTGCTCTATTCTGTTCTATTCTGTTTTATTTTAATCTGTGCTGTTCTTTCCTGTTCTATTCTATTCAGTTCTATTTTATTCTGCTCTGTTCTATTCTGTTCTATTCTGCTCTGTTCTATCCTGCTCTGTTCTATTCTGCTCTGTTCTATTCTGCTCTGTTCTATTCTATTCTGTTCTATTCTATTCTGCTCTATTCTATTCTGCTCTGTTCTATTCTATTCTGCTCTGCTCTATTCTGTTCTATTCTGTTTTATTTTAATCTGTGCTGTTCTTTCCTGTTCTAGTCTATTCAGTTCTATTTTATTCTGCTCTATTTTATTCTGCTCTGTTTTATTCTGCTCTGTTCTATTCTGCTCTGTTCTATTCTGCTCTGTTCTATTCTATTCTGTTCTATTCTATTCTGCTCTGTTCTATTCTGCTCTGTTCTATTCTATTCTGTTCTATTCTATTCTGCTCTATTCTGCTCTGTTCTATTCTATTCTGTTCTATTCTATTCTGCTCTGTTCTATTCTATTCTGCTCTGCTCTGCACTGCTCTCTTCTATTCTATTCTGTTTCACACTGCTTCTTGACACACTGCTCACTTAACCCGGAAGCGACGTGTCAGCGTGCATGTGCCCAACCCGCCACAGGAGTCGCTAGAGCCCGATGGGACAAGGCCAAACCCTCCCCTAACCCGGACGACGCCTGGCCAATTGTGCGCCACCTCATGGGTCTCCCGGACACGGCTGGCTGCGACACAGCCCGGGATCAAACCCGGATCTGTAGTGACGCCTCAAGCACTGCGATTCAGTGCCTTAGACCCAGCTCGTCACCTGGTCAATAACTTCTCCACTTCTCCTCCCCTGGGTGACAGACCTTGGCCCAGGCTCCTAGGGAACCTGTTGTGTCTTGGCTTGTCATTGTCACTAAACAGCCGGGTGTTTGTATGATTCTGACGGTAGGATGTTTTCCTAGACCTCAGGGCGCAGGTCGTAAATCAGAGTTTAAACACAATGAAGACTACTGTCCTTTAAAGACCATTCAAAGATAACAGTGACAAGGAGATGCTGGGATTGAAGTGGCCATGACGATGACGTGTTTCAGAAAGGAAGAGAGGAAGAGAAGGATTATAAATGAAACGCGAAAGACAAACCGCCAAACGAACTCATCAACATGTTCAGGGAAACATCAGATGATAAGGAATCAGACTGAGAGACTTTATTATTGGCTGATAAGGAATCAGACTGAGAGGTCAGACAGAGAGACTTTATTATTGGCTGATAAGGAATCAGACTGAGAGGTCAGACAGAGAGACTTTATTATTGGCTGATAAGGAATCAGACTGAGAGGTCAGACAGAGAGACGTTATTATTGGCTGATAAGGAATCAGATTGAGAGGTCAGACAGAGAGACTTTATTATTGGCTGATAAGGAATCAGACTGAGAGGTCAGACAGAGAGACGTCATTATTCCATCATCATTTATAACGAGTTATTCTGATTTAAAAAACACTGTTCTCCCTTTGATCTATTCTAACCCACAAAGAGGTTCCAGATTCCACCAACAAGAGAGGACTGATGGTCTCTGGTTGGTCTATAATTGAAAAGATGTGCTATCAACACCAGAAATATAAATCACGTCTCTTTTCCTGCCGTTGAGTGTGACATTAAATATTTCCTGACAGTTGTGTGTGTGTGTCAGTCGAGTGTGTATGGTGGTGTGATAACGTCTTTCTGGCTATTTGTGTTCAGCACGCTGCTGGGTTGGGTAGATTTATGGGCCTGTGTGAGGGACCAGTCTCTGGACAGCTGCTGCTACCGTCACAGAAATCAAGACAGCTCAGGGGGTGCCCTCAGCCCTCAGCCCTCAGTCCTCAGTACTCAGCCCTCAGTCCTCAGTCCTCAGCCCTCAGTTCTCAGTCCTCAGTCCTCAGTCCTCAGTCCTCAGTCCTCAGCCCTCAGTCCTCAGCTCTCAGCCCTCTGTCCTCAGCCCTCAGTCCTCAGCTCCCCGGTGTGACCCTGGACAACACCCTGTCGTTCTCTGCAAACATCAAAGCAGTGACTCGCTGCTGCAGGTTCATGCTCTACGACATCTTTACAACCCTACCTCACACAGGAAGAGACCCTACCTCACACAGGAAGAGACACTACCTCACACAGGAAGAGACCCTACCTCACACAGGAAGAGACGCTACCTCACACAGGAAGAGACACTACCTCACACAGGAAGAGACACTACCTCACACAGGAAGAGACGCTACCTCACACAGGAAGAGACCCTACCTCACACAGGAAGAGACACTACCTCACACAGGAAGAGACGCTACCTCACACAGAAAGAGACCCTACCTCACACAGGAAGAGACCCTACCTCACACAGGAAGAGACCCTACCTCACACAGGAAGAGACCCTACCTCACACAGGAAGAGACCCTACCTCACACAGGAAGAGACCCTACCTCACACAGGAAGCAGCACAGGTCCTAATCCAGGCACTTGTCATCTCCCGTCTGGACTAATGCAACTCTCTGTTGGCTCCCGCTAGTGACATCAAACCCCTGCAACATATCTAGAATGCTGCAGCCCACCTGGTGTTCAACCTTCCCAAGTTCTCCCATGTCACCCTGCTCCTCCCATGTCACCCTGCTCCTCCCATGTCACCCTGCTCCTCCCATGTCACCCTGCTCCTCCCATGTCACCCTGCTCCTCCCATGTCACCCTGCTCCTCCCATGTCACCCTGCTCCTCCCATGTCACCCCGCTCCTCCCATGTCACCCCGCTCCTCCCATGTCACCCCGCTCCTCCAATGTCACCCTTCTTCTCCCATGTCACCCTGCTCCTCCCATGTCACCCTGCTCCTCCCATGTCACCCTGCTCCTCCCATGTCACCCTGCTCCTCCCATGTCACCCTGCTCCTCCCATGTCACCCCGCTCCTCCCATGTCACCCTGCTCCTCCCATGTCACCCTGCTCCTCCCATGTCACCCTGCTCCTCTCATGTCACCCTGCTCCTCCCATGTCACCCTGCTCCTCCCATGTCACCCTGCTCCTCCCATGTCACCCTGCTCCTCCACACACTCTATTTACTTCCAGTGGAAGCTCACATCCACTACAAGACCATGGTGTTTACCTACGGAACAGCAAGAGGAACTGCCCCTCCCTACCTTCATGATATGCTCAAACCCTCCACCCCAACCTGAGTACTCCATTCTGCCACCTCTGGTCTCTTGAACTTCCCACCCCTACGGGAGGGCAGCTCCCACTCAGCCCAGTCCAAGCTCTTCTCTGTCCTGGTGAACCAGCTCCCCCTCAGCCCAGTCCAAACTCTTCTCTGTCCTGGTGAACCAGCTCCCCCTCAGCCCAGTCCAAACTCTTCTCTGTCCTGGTGAACCAGCTCCCCCTCAGCCCAGTCCAAACTCTTCTCTGTCCTGGTGAACCAGCTCCCCCTCAGCCCAGTCCAAGCTCTTCTCTGTCCTGGTGAACCAGCTCCCCTCAGCCCAGTCCAAACTCTTCTCTGTCCTGGTGAACCTGCTCCCCCTCAGCCCAGTCCAAACTCTTCTCTGTCCTGGTGAACCAGCTCCCCTCAGCCCAGTCCAAACTCTTCTCTGTCCTGGTGAACCAGCTCCCCCTCAGCCCAGTCCAAACTCTTCTCTGTCCTGGCATCCCAAAGGTGGAATCAGCATCCTCATGAAGCTAGGACAGCAGAGTCCCTTCCCATCTTCCGAAAACATCTGAAACCCTTCCTTTTCGAATGGTATCTCCCTCTTCAAATGGTATCTCCTCTTCAAATGGTAT
>NW_024608836.1:42500-65000 GCF_018296145.1 Oncorhynchus tshawytscha | reverse complement strand
TCATACTGTAGACCACCATCATACTGAAGACCACCCTATCCCATCATACTGTAGACCACCATATCCTATCATACTGTAGACCACCCTCATACTGTAGACCACCCTATCCTATCATACTGTAGACCACCCTATCCTATCATACTGTAGACCACCCTCATACTGTAGACTACCCTATCCCATCATACTGTAGAACACCCTATCCCATCATACTGTAGACCACCCTCATACTGTAGACCACCCTATCCCATCATACTGTAGACCACCCTATCCTATCATACTGTAGATCACCTTATCCCATCATACTGTAGACCAACATCATACTGTAGACCACCATAATACTGTAGACCACCCTATAATATCATACTGTAGACCACCCTATCCCATCATACTGTAGACCACCCTCAAACCGCAGACCACCCTATCCTATCATAATGTAGACCACCCTCTCCCATCATACTGTAGACCACCATCATACTGTAGACCACCCTCTCCCATCATACTGTACACCAACATATCCCATCATACTGTAGACCACGCTATCCCATCATACTGTAGACCACCCTATCCCATAATACTGTAGACCACCCTATTCTAACAAACTGCAGACCACCCTATCCCATCATACTGTAGACCACCATCATACTGTACACCACCCTATCCCATCATACTGTAGACTAACCTATCCTATCATACTGTAGACCACCATCATACTGAAGACCACCCTATCCTATCATACTGTAGACCACCCTATCTCATTATACTGTAGACCACCCAATCCTATCATATTGTAGACCACCCTTTCCTATCAAACTGTGGACCACCCTATCCCATTATACTGTAGACAACCCTATCCAAACAAACTGTAGACCACCCTATCCCATTATACTGTAGACAACCCTATCCAAACAAACTGTAGACCACCATATCCCATCATATTGTCGACCACCATCATACTGTAGACCACCATCATACTGTAGACAACCCTATTATATCATACTGTAGACCACCCTATCCCATCATACTGTAGACCATCATCATCCTGAAGACCACCCTATCCCATCATACTGTAGACCTCCCTATCCCATCACACTGTAGACCACCAAACCCATCATACTGTAAACCACCCTATCCAATCAAACTGTAGACCACCCTATCCCATCATACTGTAGACCACCCTATCCCATCAAACTGTTGACCACCCTATCCTATCATACTGTAGACCACCCTCATACTGTAGACCACCATATCCCATCATACTGTTGACCACCCTCTGCTATCATACTGTAGACCACCATCATACTGTAGACCACCCTATCCTATCATACTGTTGACCACCCTCTCCTATCATACTGTAGACCACCCTCATACTGTAGACCACCCTATCCCATCATACTGTAGACCACCCTATCCTATCATACTGTAGACCACCAAATCAAATCAAATCAAATTTATTTATATATATAGCCCTTCGTACATCAGCTGTGATATCTCAAAGTGCTGTACAGAAACCCAGCCTAAAACCCCAAACAGCAAGCAATGCAGGTGTAGAAGCACGGTGGCTAGGAAAAACTCCCTAGAAAGGCCAAAACCTAGAAGAAACCTAGAGAGGAACCAGGCTATGTGGGGTGGCCAGTCCTCTTCTGGCTGTGCCAGGTGGAGATTATAACAGAACATGGCCAAGATGTTCAAATGTTCATAAATGACCAGCATGGTCGAATAATAATAAGGCAGAACAGTTGAAACTGGAGCAGCAGCACAGTCAGGTGGAAGTTGAAACTGGAGCAGCAGCATGGCCAGGTGGACTGGGGACAGCAAGGAGTCATCATGTCAGGTAGTCCTGGGGCATGGTTCTAGGGCTCAGGTCAGTGAAACTGGAACAGCAGCATGGCCAGGTGGACTGGGGACAGCAAGGAGTCATCATGTCAGGTAGTCCTGGGGCATGGTCCTAGGGCTCAGGTCCTCCGAGAGAGAGAAAGAAAGAGAGAAGGAGAGAATTAGAGAACGCACACTTAGATTCACACAGGACACCGAATAGGACAGGAGAAGTACTCCAGATATAACAAACTGACCCCAGCCCCCCGACACATAAACTACTGCAGCATAAATACTGGAGGCTGAGACAGGAGGGGACAGGAGACACTGTGGCCCCATCCGAGGACACCCCCGGTGTCCACCCCCGGACCACCCTATCCTATCATACTGTAGACCACCCTCATACTGTAGACCACCCTATCCCATCATACTGTTGACCACCCTCTCCTATCATACTGTAGACCACCCTATCCTATCATACTGTAGACCACCATCATACCGTAGACTGCCATACCCTATCATACTGTAGACCACCCTATCCCATCATACTGTAGACCACCCTATCCCATCATACTGTAGACCACCCTATACCATCATACTGTAGACCACCCTATCCCATCATACTGTAGACCACCCTATCCTATCATACTGTAGACCACCATCATACTGTAGACCACCCTATCCCATCATACTGTAGACCACCATCATACTGTAGACCACCCTATCCTATCATACTGTTGACCACCATCATACTGTAGACCACCCTATCCTATCATACTGTAGACCACCATCATACTGTAGACCACCCTATCCCATCATACTGTTGACCACCCTATCCCATCATACTGTAGACCACCCTATCCCATCATACTGAAGACCACCCTATCCTATCATACAGTAGACCACCATCATACTGTAGACCACCCTATCCCATCATACTGTAGACCACCCTATCCCATCATACTGTAGACCACCCTATCCCATCATACTGAAGACCACCCTATCCCATCATACTGTAGACCACCCTATCCCATCATACTGTAGACCACCATCATACTGTATACCACCCTATCCCATCATACTGTAGACCACCCTATCCTATCATACTGAAGACCACCCTATCCCATCATACTGTAGACCACCCTATCCCATCATACTGTAGATCACCCTATCCCATCATACTGTAGACCACCCTATCCTATCATATCCCATCATACTGTAGACCACCATCATACTATAGACCACCCTATCCCATCATACTGTAGACCACCCTATCCCATCATACTGTAGACCACCATCATACTGTAGACCACCCTATCCCATCATACTGTAGACCACCCTATCCCATCATACTGTAGATCACCCTATCCTATCATACTGTAGACCACCATCATACTGTAGACCACCCTATCCCATCATACTGTAGACCACCCTATCCCATCATACTGTAGACCACCATCATACTGTAGACCCCCTATCCCATCATACTGTAGACCACCCTATCCCATCATACTGTAGACCACCCTATCCCATCATACTGTAGACCACCCTATCCCATCATACTGTAGACCACCCTATCCCATCATACTGTAGATCACCCTATCCCATCATACTGTAGACCACCATCATACTGTAGACCACCCTATCCCATCATACTGTAGACCACGCTATCCCATCATACTGTAGACCACCATCATACTGTAGACCCCCTATCCCATCATACTGTAGACCACCCTATCCCATCATACTGTAGACCACCCTATCCCATCATACTGTATACCACCCTATCCCATCATACTGTAGACCACCCTATCCCATCATACTGTAGACCACTCTATCCTATCATACTGTAGACCACCCTATCCCATCATACTGTAGACCACCCTATCCCATCATACTGTAGACCACCATCATACTGTATACCACCCTATCCCATCATACTGTAGACCACCATCATACTGTAGACCACCCTATCCCATCATACTGTAGACCACCCTATCCCATCATACTGTAGATCACCCTATCCCATCATACTGTAGACCACCCTATCCTATCATATCCCATCATACTGTAGACCACCATCATACTGTAGACCACCCTATCCCATCATACTGTAGACCACCCTATCCCATCATACTGTAGATCACCCTATCCCATCATACTGTTGACCACCCTATCCCATCATACTGTAGACCACCCTATCCCATCATACTGTAGACCACCATCATACTGTAGACCACCCTATCCCATCATACTGTAGACCACCCTATCCCATCATACTGTAGACCACCCTATCCCATCATACTGTAGACCACCCTATCCCATCATACTGTTGACCACCCTATCCCATCATACTGTAGACCACCCTATCCCATCATACTGTAGACCACCATCATACTGTAGACCACCCTATCCCATCATACTGTAGACCACCCTATCCCATCATACTGTAGACCACCCTATCCCATCATACTGTAGACCACCCTATCCCATCATACTGTAGACCACCCTATCCCATCATACTGTAGACCACCATCATACTGTATACCACCCTATCCCATCATACTGTAGACCACCATATCCTATCATACTGAAGACCACCCTATCCCATCATACTGTAGACCACCCTATCCCATCATACTGTAGATCACCCTATCCCATCATACTGTAGACCACCCTATCCTATCATATCCCATCATACTGTAGACCACCATCATACTATAGACCACCCTATCCCATCATACTGTAGACCACCCTATCCCATCATACTGTAGACCACCATCATACTGTAGACCACCCTATCCCATCATACTGTAGACCACCCTATCCCATCATACTGTAGATCACCCTATCCCATCATACTGTAGACCACCATCATACTGTAGACCACCCTATCCCATCATACTGTAGACCACCATCATACTGTGTAGACCCCCCTATCCCATCATACTGTAGACCACCCTATCCCATCATACTGTAGACCACCCTATCCCATCATACTGTAGACCACCCTATCCCATCATACTGTAGACCACCCTATCCCATCATACTGTAGATCACCCTATCCCATCATACTGTAGACCACCATCATACTGTAGACCACCCTATCCCATCATACTGTAGACCACGCTATCCCATCATACTGTGACCACCATCATACTGTAGACCCCCTATCCTATCATACTGTAGACCACCCTATCCCATCATACTGTAGACCACCCTATCCCATCATACTGTATACCACCCTATCCCATCATACTGTAGACCACCCTATCCCATCATACTGAAGACCACCCTATCCCATCATACTGAAGACCACCCTATCCCATCATACTGTAGACCACCCTATCCCATCATACTGTAGACCACCATCATACTGTATACCACCCTATCCCATCATACTGTAGACCACCCTATCCTATCATACTGAAGACCACCCTATCCCATCATACTGTAGACCACCCTATCCCATCATACTGTAGATCACCCTATCCCATCATACTGTAGACCACCCTATCCTATCATATCCCATCATACTGTAGACCACCATCATACTGTGTAGACCACCCTATCCCATCATACTGTAGACCACCCTATCCCATCATACTGTAGATCACCCTATCCCATCATACTGTAGACCACCCTATCCCATCATACTGTAGACCACCCTATCCCATCATACTGTAGACCACCATCATACTGTAGACCACCCTATCCCATCATACTGTAGACCACCCTATCCCATCATACTGTAGACCACCCTATCCCTTCATACTGTAGACCACCCTATCCCATCATACTGTTGACCACCCTATCCCATCATACTGTAGACCACCATATCCCATCATACTGTAGACCACCATCATACTGTAGACCACCCTATCCCATCATACGGTAGACCACCCTATCCCATCATACTGTAGACCACCATCATACTGTAGACCACCCTATCCCATCATACTGTAGACCACCCTATCCCATCATACTGTAGACCACCCTATCCCATCATACTGTATACCACCCTATCCCATCATACTGTTGACCACCCTATCCTATCATACTGTATACCACCCTATCATATCATACTGTAGACCACCATCATACTGTATACCACCCTATCCCATCATACTGTTGACCACCCTATCCTATCATACTGTATACCACCCTATCCTATCATACTGTATACCACCCTATCCCATCATACTGTAGACCCCCTATCCCATCATACTGTAGACCACCCTATCCCATCATACTGTAGACCACCTATCCTATCATACTGTAGACCACCCTATCCCATCATACTGTAGACCACCCTATCCCATCATACTGTATACCACCCTATCCCATCATACTGTAGACCACCCTATCCCATCATACTGAAGACCACCCTATCCCATCATACTGTAGACCACCCTATCCCATCATACTGTAGACCACCATCATACTGTATACCACCCTATCCCATCATACTGTAGACCACCCTATCCTATCATACTGAAGACCACCCTATCCCTTCATACTGTAGACCACCCTATCCCATCATACTGTTGACCACCCTATCCCATCATACTGTAGACCACCCTATCCCATCATACTGTAGACCACCATCATACTGTAGACCACCCTATCCCATCATACTGTAGACCACCCTATCCCATCATACTGTAGACCACCATCATACTGTAGACCCCCTATCCCATCATACTGTAGACCACCCTATCCCATCATACTGTAGACCACCCTATCCCATCATACCCTATCCCATCATACTGTAGACCACCCTATCCCATCATACTGTAGACCACCCTATCCCATCATACTGTAGACCACCCTATCCTATCATACTGTAGACCACCATCATACTGTAGACCACCCTATCCCATCATACTGTAGACCACCATCATACTGTAGACCACCCTATCCTATCATACTGTTGACCACCATCATCACTGTAGACCACCCTATCCTATCATACTGTAGACCACCATCATACTGTAGACCACCCTATCCCATCATACTGTAGACCACCATCATACTGTAGACCACCCTATCCTATCATACTGTTGACCACCATCATACTGAAGACCACCCTATCCCATCATACTGTAGACCACCCTATCCCATCATACTGTAGACCACCATCATACTGTATACCACCCTATCCCATCATACTGTAGACCACCCTATCCTATCATACTGAAGACCACCCTATCCCATCATACTGTAGACCACCCTATCCCATCATACTGTAGATCACCCTATCCCATCATACTGTAGATCACCCTATCCTATCATATCCCATCATACTGTAGACCACCATCATACTGTAGACCACCCTATCCCATCATACTGTAGACCACCCTATCCCATCATACTGTAGACCACCATCATACTGTAGACCACCCTATCCCATCATACTGTAGACCACCCTATCCCATCATACTGTAGATCACCAAATCAAATCAAATTTATTTATATAGCCCTTCGTACATCAGCTGATATCTCAAAGTGCTGTACAGAAACCCAGCCTAAAACCCCAAACAGCAAGCAATGCAGGTGTAGAAGCACGGTGGCTAGGAAAAACTCCCTAGAAAGGCCAAAACCTAGGAAGAAACCTAGAGAGGAACCAGGCTATGTGGGGTGGCCAGTCCTCTTCTGGCTGTGCCGGGTGGAGATTATAACAGAACATGGCCAAGATGTTCAAATGTTCATAAATGACCAGCATGGTCGAATAATATTAAGGCAGAACAGTTGAAACTGGAGCAGCAGCACAGTCAGGTGGAAGTTGAAACTGGAGCAGCAGCATGGCCAGGTGGACTGGGGACAGCAAGGAGTCATCATGTCAGGTAGTCCTGGGGCATGGTCCTAGGGCATCAGGTCAGTTGAAACTGGAACAGCAGCATGGCCAGGTGGACTGGGGACAGCAAGGAGTCATCATGTCAGGTAGTCCTGGGGCATGGTCCTAGGGCTCAGGTCCTCCCGAGAGAGAGAAAGAAAGAGAGAAGGAGAGAATTAGAGAACATACTTAGATTCACACAGGACACCGAATAGGACAGGAGAAGTACCCAGATATAACAAACTGACACCAGCCCCCGACACATAAACTACTGCAGCATAAATACTGGAGGCTGAGACAGGAGGGGACAGGAGACACTGTGGCCCCATCCGAGGACACCCCCGGTGTCCACCCCCGGACCACCCTATCCTATCATACTGTAGACCACCCTCATACTGTAGACCACCCTATCCCATCATACTGTTGACCACCCTCTCCTATCATACTGTAGACCACCCTATCCTATCATACTGTAGACCACCATCATACCGTAGACTGCCATACCCTATCATACTGTAGACCACCCTCATACTGTAGTCCACCCTATTCCATCATACTGTAGACCACCCTTTCCCATCATACTGTAGACCACCCTTTCCCATCATACTGTAGACAACCATCATACTGTAGACCACCCTATCCTATCATACTGTAGACCACACTCATATTGTAGACCACCCTATCCATCATACTGTAGACCACCCTATCCTATCATACTGTAGACAACCATCATACTGTAGACCACCCTATCCCATCATACTGTAGACCACCCTATCCTATCATACTGTAGACAACCATCATACTGTAGACCACCCTATCCCATCATATTGTAGACCACCCTATCCCATCATACTGTAGACCACCCTATCCCATCATACTGTAGACCACCCTATCCCATCATACTGTAGACCACCCTATCCCATCATACTGTTGACCACCCTCTCCTATCATACTGTAGACCACCCTATCCTATCATACTGTAGACCACCATCATACCGTAGACTGCCATACCCTATCATACTGTAGACCACCCTCATACTGTAGACCACCCTATTCCATCATACTGTAGACCACCCTTTCCCATCATACTGTAGACCACCCTTTCCCATCATACTGTAGACCACCCTATCATATCATACTGTAGACAACCATCATACTGTAGACCACCCTATCCTATCATACTGTAGACCACACTCATACTGTAGACCACCCTATCCCATCATACTGTAGACCACCCTATCCTATCATACTGTAGACAACCATCATACTGTAGACCACCCTATCCCATCATACTGTAGACCACCCTATCCTATCATACTGTAGACAACCATCATACTGTAGACCATCCTATCCCATCATATTGTAGACCACCCTATCCCATCATACTGTAGACCACCCTATCCCATCATACTGTAGACCACCCTATCCCATCATACTGTAGACCACCCTATCCCATCATACTGTAGACCACCCTATCCTATCATACTGTAGACCACCATCATACTGTAGACCACCCTATCCCATCATACTGTAGACCACCATCATACTGTAGACCACCCTATCCTATCATACTGTTGACCACCATCATACTGTAGACCACCCTATCCTATCATACTGTAGACCACCATCATACTGTAGACCACCCTATCCCATCATACTGTTGACCACCCTATCCCATCATACTGTAGACCACCCTATCATATCATACTGAAGACCACCCTATCCTATCATACTGTAGACCACCATCATACTGTAGACCACCCTATCCCATCATACTGTAGACCACCCTATCCCATCATACTGTAGACCACCCTATCCCATCATACTGAAGACCACCCTATCCCATCATACTGTAGACCACCCTATCCTATCATACTGTAGACAACCATCATACTGTAGACCACCCTATCCCATCATATTGTAGACCACCCTATCCCATCATACTGTGGACCACCCTATCCCATCATACTGTAGACCACCCTATCCCATCATACTGTAGACCACCCTATCCCATCATACTGTTGACCACCCTCCCTATCATACTGTAGACCACCCTATCCTATCATACTGTAGACCACCATCATACCGTGTGACTGCCATACCCTATCATACTGTGGACCACCCTCATACTGTAGACCACCCTATTCCATCATACTGTAGACCACCCTTTCCCGTCATACTGTAGACCACCCTTTCCCATCATACTGTAGACCACCCTATCCTATCATACTGTAGACAACCATCATACTGTAGACCACCCTATCCCATCATACTGTAGACCACACTCATACTGTAGACCACCCTATCCCATCATACTGTAGACCACCCTATCCTATCATACTGTAGACAACCATCATACTGTAGACCACCCTATCCCATCATACTGTAGACCACCCTATCCTATCATACTGTAGACCCTACCATCATACTGTAGACCACCTATCCCATCATATTGTAGACCACCCTATCCCATCATACTGTAGACCACCCTATCCCATTATACTGTAGACCACCCTATCCCATCATACTGTAGACCACCCTATCCCATCATACTGTAGACCACCCTATCCCATCATACTGCAGACCACCCTATCCCATCATACTGTAGACCACCATCATACTGTAGACCACCCTATCCCATCATACTGTAGACCACCATCATACTGTAGACCACCCTATCCTATCATACTGTTGACCACCATCATACTGTAGACCACCCTATCCCCATCATACTGTAGACCACCATCATACTGTAGACCACCCTATCCCATCATACTGTTGACCACCCTATCCCATCATACTGTAGACCACCCTATCCCATCATACTGAAGACCACCCTATCCTATCATACTGTAGACCACCATCATACTGTAGACCACCCTATCCCATCATACTGTAGACCACCCTATCCCATCATACTGTAGACCACCCTATCCCATCATACTGAAGACCACCCTATCCCATCATACTGAAGACCACCCTATCCTATCATACTGTAGACCACCATCATACTGTAGACCACCCTATCCCATCATACTGTAGACCACCCTATCCCATCATACTGTAGACCACCCTATCCCATCATACTGTGGACCACCCTATCCCATCATACTGTAGATCACCCTATCCCATCATACTGTAGACCACCCTATCCTATCATATCCCATCATACTGTAGACCACCATCATACTGTAGACCACCCTATCCCATCATACTGTAGACCACCCTATCCCATCATACTCTAGACCACCATCATACTGTAGACCACCCTATCCCATCATACTGTAGACCACCCTATCCCATCATACTGTGGACCACCATCATACTGTGACCCCCTATCCCATCATACTGTAGACCACCCTATCCCATCATACTGTAGACCACCCTATCCCATCATACTGTAGACCACCCTATCCCATCATACTGTGGACCACCCTATCCCATCATACTGTAGATCACCCTATCCCATCATACTGTAGACCACCATCATACTGTAGACCACCCTATCCCATCATACTGTGGACCACGCTATCCCATCATACTGTAGACCACCATCATCACTGTAGACCCCCTATCCTATCATACTGTAGACCACCCTATCCCATCATACTGTGGACCACCCTATCCCATCATACTGTATACCACCCTATCCCATCATACTGTAGACCACCCTATCCCATCATACTGAAGACCACCCTATCCCATCATACTGAAGACCACCCTATCCCATCATACTGTAGACCACCCTATCCCATCATACTGTAGACCACCATCATACTGTATACCACCCTATCCCATCATACTGTAGACCACCCTATCCTATCATACTGAAGACCACCCTATCCCATCATACTGTAGACCACCCTATCCCATCATACTGTAGATCACCCTATCCCATCATACTGTAGACCACCCTATCCTATCATATCCCATCATACTGTAGACCACCATCATACTGTAGACCACCCTATCCCATCATACTGTAGACCACCCTATCCCATCATACTGTAGATCACCCTATCCCATCATACTGTAGACCACCCTATCCCATCATACTGTAGACCACCCTATCCCATCATACTGTGACCACCATCATACTGTAGACCACCCTATCCCATCATACTGTAGACCACCCTATCCCATCATACTGTAGACCACCCTATCCCATCATACTGTGGACCACCCTATCCCATCATACTGTTGACCACCCTATCCCATCATACTGTAGACCACCATATCCCGTCATACTGTAGACCACCATCATACTGTGGACCACCCTATCCCATCATACTGTAGGACCACCCTATCCCATCATACTGTGGACCACCATCATCATGCTGTAGACCACCCTATCCCATCATACTGTAGACCACCCTATCCCATCATACTGTAGACCACCCTATCCCATCATACTGTATACCACCCTATCCCATCATACTGTTGACCACCCTATCCTATCATACTGTATACCACCCTATCATATCATGCTGTAGACCACCGTCATACTGTATACCACCCTATCCCATCATACTGTTGACCACCCTATCCTATCATACTGTATACCACCCTATCCTATCATACTGTATACCACCCTATCCCATCATACTGTAGACCCCCTATCCCATCATACTGTAGACCACCCTATCCCATCATACTGTAGACCACCCTATCCTATCATACTGTAGACCACCCTATCCCATCATACTGTAGACCACCCTATCCCATCATACTGTATACCACCCTATCCCATCATACTGTAGACCACCCTATCCCATCATACTGAAGACCACCCTATCCCATCATACTGTAGACCACCCTATCCCATCATACTGTAGACCACCATCATACTGTATACCACCCCTATCCCATCATACTGTAGACCACCCTATCCTATCATACTGAAGACCACCCTATCCCATCATACTGTAGACCACCCTATCCCATCATACTGTTGACCACCCTATCCCATCATACTGTGGACCACCCTATCCCATCATACTGTGGACCACCATCATACTGTAGACCACCCTATCCCATCATGCTGTAGACCACCCTATCCCATCATACTGTAGACCACCATCATACTGTAGACCCCCCTATCCCGTCATGCTGTGACCACCCTATCCCATCATACTGTAGACCACCCTATCCCATCATACTGTGGACCACCCTATCCCATCATACTGTAGACCACCCTATCCCATCATACTGTGTATACCATCATCATACCATCATACTGTATACCACCCTATCCCATCATACTGTAGACCACCCTATCCTATCATACTGTAAGACCACCCTATCCCATCATACTGTAGACCACCCTATCCCATCATACTGTAGACCACCCTATCCCATCATACTGTAGACCACCCTATCCTATCATATCCCATCATACTGTAGACCACCATCATACTGTAGACCACCCTATCCTATCATACTGTAGACCACCATCATACTGTAGACCACCCTATCCCATCATACTGTAGACCACCATCATGCTGTAGACCACCCTATCCTATCATACTGTTGACCACCATCATACTGTAGACCACCCTATCCCATCATACTGTGACCACCATCATCATGCTGTAGACCACCCTATCCCATCATACTGAGACCACCCTATCCCATCATACTGTAGACCACCCTATCCCATCATACTGTGGACCACCATCATACTGTATACCACCCTATCCCGTCATGCTGTGGACCACCCTATCCTATCATACTGTAGACCACCCTATCCCATCATGCTGTGGACCACCCTATCCCATCATACTGTGGACCACCCTATCCTATCATATCCCATCATACTGTGACCACCATCATACTGTAGACCACCCTATCCCATCATACTGTAGACCACCCTATCCCATCATACTGTGGACCACCCTATCCCATCATACTGTAGACCACCCTATCCCATCATGCTGTGGACCACCATCATGCTGTATACCACCCTATCCCATCATGCTGTAGACCACCCTATCCTATCATATCTGTCATACTGTGGACCACCATCATACTGTAGACCACCCTATCCCATCATACTGTGGACCACCCTATCCCATCATACTGTAGACCACCCTATCCCATCATACTGTAGACCACCCTATCCCATCATACTGTGGACCACCATCATACTGTATACCACCCTATCCCATCATGCTGTAGACCACCCTATCCCATCATACTGTAGACCACCCTATCCTATCATACTGTGGACCACCATCATCATGCTGTAGACCACCCTATCCCATCATACTGTAGACCACCCTATCCCATCATACTGTAGACCACCCTATCCCATCATACTGAAGACCACCCTATCCCATCATACTGTGGACCACCCTATCCTATCATACTGTAGACCACCATCATACTGTAGACCACCCTATCCCATCATACTGTGGACCACCCTATCCCATCATACTGTAGACCACCCTATCCCATCATACTGTAGACCACCCTATCCCATCATACTGTAGATCACCCTATCCCATCATGCTGTGGACCACCCTATCCTATCATATCCCATCATGCTGTAGACCACCATCATACTATAGACCACCCTATCCCATCATACTGTAGACCACCCTATCCCATCATACTGTGGACCACCATCATACTGTAGACCACCCTATCCCATCATACTGTAGACCCCCTATCCCATCATACTGTAGACCACCCTATCCCATCATACTGTAGACCACTCTATCCTATCATACTGTAGACCACCCTATCCCATCATACTGTAGACCACCCTATCCCATCATACTGTATACCACCCTATCCCATCATACTGTAGACCACCCTATCCCATCATACTGTAGACCACCCTATCCCATCATACTGTAGACCACCCTATCCCATCATACTGTGGACCACCATCATACTGTATACCACCCTATCCCATCATACTGTAGACCACCCTATCCTATCATACTGAAGACCACCCTATCCCATCATACTGTAGACCACCCTATCCCATCATACTGTAGACCACCCTATCCCATCATACTGTAGACCACCCTATCCCATCATACTGTAGACCACCATCATACTGTAGACCACCCTATCCCATCATACTGTAGACCACCCTATCCCATCATACTGTAGACCACCATCATACTGTAGACCCCCCTATCCCATCATACTGTAGACCACCCTATCCCATCATACTGTGACCACCCTATCCCATCATACTGTAGACCACCCTATCCCATCATACTGTAGACCACCCTATCCCATCATACTGTAGACCACCCTATCCCATCATACTGTAGACCACCATCATACTGTAGACCACCCTATCCCATCATACTGTAGACCACCATCATACTGTAGACCACCCTATCCTATCATACTGTTGACCACCATCATCACTGTAGACCACCCTATCCTATCATACTGTAGACCACCATCATACTGTGAGACCACCCTATCCCATCATACTGTGGACCACCCTATCCCATCATACTGTAGACCACCCTATCCCATCATACTGTAGACCACCATCCCATCATACTGTAGACCACCCTATCCCATCATACTGTAGACCACCCTATCCTATCATACTGTAGACCACCCTATCCCATCATACTGTAGACCACCCTATCCCATCATACTGTAGACCACCCTATCCTATCATACTGTAGACCCCCTATCCCCATCATACTGTAGACCACCCTATCCCATCATACTGTAGACCACCCTATCCCATCATACTGTAGACCACCATCATATCTGTAGACCACCCTATCCCATCATACTGTAGACCACCCTATCCCATCATACTGTAGATCACCCTATCCCATCATACTGTGACCACCATCCCGTCATACTGTAGACCACCCTATCCCATCATACTGTAGACCACCCTATCCCATCACTGTGGACCCACCATATACTGTAGACCCCCTATCCCATCATACTGTAGACCACCCTATCCCATCATACTGTGGACCACCCTATCCCATCATACTGTGACCACCCTATCATACTGTATACCCTATCCCATCATACTGTAGATCACCACCCTATCATCATGCTGTAGACCACCCTATCCTATCATACTGTGACCACCATACTCATGCTGTGGACCATCCTTCCGTCATACTGTATACCCCCTATCCCATCATACTGTAGACCACCCTATCCCATCATATTGTCATGCTGACCACCCTATCCTATCATACTGTAGACCACCCTATCCCATCATACTGTGGACCACCCTATCCCATCATACTGTATACTACCCTATCCCATCATGCTGTAGACTACCCTATCCATCATACTGACTGCCCTGTCCGTCATGCTGAGACCACCCTATCCCATCATACTGAGACCACCCTATCCCATCATACTGTAGACCACCCTATCCCATCATACTGTAGACCACCCTATCCTATCATATCCCATCATACTGTAGACCACCATCATACTGTAGACCACCCTATCCCATCATACTGTAGACCACCCTATCCCATCATACTGTGATCACCCTATCCCATCATACTGTAGACCACCCTATCCCATCATACTGTAGACCACCCTATCCCATCATACTGTAGACCACCATCATCATACTGTAGACCACCCTATCCCATCATACTGTAGACCACCCTATCCCATCATACTGTAGACCACCATCATCATGCTGTAGACCACCCTATCCCATCATACTGTTGACCACCCTATCCCATCATACTGTAGACCACCCTATCCCATCATACTGTAGACCACCATCATACTGTAGACCACCCTATCCCATCATACTGTAGACCACCCTATCCCATCATACTGTAGACCACCATCATCATACTGTAGACCACCCTATCCCATCATACTGTAGACCACCATCATACTGTAGACCACCCTATCCCATCATACTGTAGACCACCCTATCCCATCATACTGTAGACCACCCTATCCCATCATACTGTATACCACCCTATCCCATCATACTGTAGACCACCCTATCCCATCATACTGTATACCACCCTATCCCATCATACTGTATACCACCCTATCCCATCATACTGTATACCACCCTATCCTATCATACTGTATACCACCCTATCCCATCATACTGTAGACCCCCCTATCCCATCATACTGTAGACCACCCTATCCCATCATACTGTAGACCACTCTATCCTATCATACTGTAGACCACCCTATCCCATCATACTGTAGGCCACCCTATCCCATCATACTGTATACCACCCTATCCCATCATACTGTAGACCACCCTATCCCATCATACTGAAGACCACCCTATCCCATCATACTGTAGACCACCCTATCCCATCATACTGTAGACCACCATCATACTGTATACCACCCTATCCCATCATACTGTAGACCACCCTATCCTATCATACTGAAGACCACCCTATCCCATCATACTGTAGACCACCCTATCCCATCATACTGTTGACCACCCTATCCCATCATACTGTAGACCACCCTATCCCATCATACTGTAGACCACCATCATACTGTAGACCACCCTATCCCATCATACTATAGACCACCCTATTCCATCATACTGTAGACCACCATCATACTGTAGACCCCCTATCCCATCATACTGTAGACCACCCTATCCCATCATACTGTAGACCACCCTATCCCATCATACTGTAGACCACCCTATCCCATCATACTGTTGACCACCCTATCCTATCATACTGTAAACCACCCTATCATATCATACTGTAGACCACCATCATACTGTAGACCACCCTATCCCATCATACTGTTGACCACCCTATCCTATCATACTGTTGACCACCCTATCCTATCATACTGTATACCACCCTATCCTATCATACTGTATACCACCCTATCCCATCATACTGTAGACCACCCTATCCCATCATAATGTAGACCACCCTATCCCATCATACTGTAGACCACCCTATCCTATCATAATGTAGACCACCCTATCCCATCATAATGTAGACCACCCTATCCTATCATACTGTATACCACCCTATCCCATCATAATGTAGACCACCCTATCCCATCATAATGTAGACCACCCTATCCCATCATAATGTAGACCACCCTATCCCATCATAATGTAGACCACCCTATCCCATCATACTGTAGACCACCCTATCCTATCATAATGTAGACCACCCTATCCCATCATAATGTAGACCACCCTATCCTATCATACTGTATACCACCCTATCCCATCATAATGTAGACCACCCTATCCCATCATACTGTATACCACCCTATCCTATCATACTGTATACCACCCTATCCCATCATACTGTAGACCACCCTATCCCATCATAATGTAGACCACCCTATCCCATCATACTGTAGACCACCCTATCCTATCATACTGTATACCACCCTATCCCATCACACTGTATACCACCCTATCAGATGATTTCAGGGTTGTGTTTAGTATTTGGTTGTTGCTATTCATGTTTGAATTACATTTACAGCTGTGCTGTGCACGCATTCCAGGCTTAATTTAGTAGGTTATCTGTTTTCAATTTAAGTTGACATTTTACTCCTGTCTTACTTGGAAGAGCTTGAATTAAAGTTAGTTAGAAAAAAATGCATTTAGTAGTAATAAATTATATATTTTAGAGGTGGCTAAAAACTTGTGGTCTATTTTGAAGTTTGAAGTGGAGTATAGAGTTTCTACTACACCTTCTGGAACCATGCTATACAGCAGGGGGTTCAGTCATATCAAAGAGTTATCATGAACATAATTAAAAGCTGATTAGACATAGATATTGAAGAAGTAGAAGAGTAAGAAGAAGAAGTTGACAATAAAGAAGAACAACATGTAGACAATGAAGAAGAAGAAGTAGACAATGAAGAAGAAGAAGAAGAGTTAGAAGAAGAAGTAGATAATGAAGAAGAAGAAGAAGTAGACAACGAAGAAGAAGAAGAAGAAGTAGACAATGAAGAAGAAGAAGAAGTAGACAATGAAGAAGAAGAAGTAGACAACGAAGAAGAAGAAGAAGAAGACAATGAAGAAGAAGAAGAAGTAGACAACGAAGAAGAAGAAGAAGAAGAAGAAGAAGTAGACAATGAAGAAGAAGAAGAGTTAGAAGAAGAAGAAGAGTTAGAAGAAGAAGAAGTAGATAATGAAGAAGAAGAAGAAGTAGACAACGAAGAAGAAGAAGAAGTAGACAATGAAGAAGAAGAAGAAGTAGACAATGAAGAAGAAGAAGAAGAAGTAGACAATGAAGAAGAAGAAGAAGACAATGAAGAAGAAGAAGAAGTAGACAACGAAGAAGAAGAAGAAGTAGACAATGAAGAAGAAGAAGAAGTAGACAATGAAGAAGAAGAAGAAGAAGAAGAAGAAGTAGACAACGAAGACGAAGAAGAAGAAGAAGAAGTAGACAATGAAGACGAAGAAGAAGAAGACAATGAAGACGAAGAAGAAGAAGAAGAAGTAGACAACGAAGAAGAAGAAGAAGAAGTAGACAACGAAGAAGAAGAAGAAGTAGACAATGAAGAAGAAGAAGAAGAAGAAGAAGTAGACAATGAAGAAGAAGAAGAAGAAGTAGACAATGAAGAAGAAGAAGAAGATTAAGAAGAAGAAGATGACGTCATCGTGATCACCCTTTTTTTATGGATAGGGGAAATTTCCTAACATTGAAAACCATGACCAGAGAGACTGTGGAAGAATACAGCAGAGAGCTGCTGTTTAAATGACTGAGTTCATGTCTGAGATTTATTCAGCACAGTCAACACTGTTTTTACTCAACACTTTTACAAAACATAAAACGCTCTTCTTCTCTACTTCCACTGGCGCTGCAGCTAAACGCTCTTCTTCTCTACTTCCACTGGCGCTGCAGCTAAACGCTCTTCTTCTCTACTTCCACTGGCGCTGCAGCTAAACGCTCTTCTTCTCTACTTCCACTGGCGCTGCAGCTAAACGCTCTTCTTCTCTACTTCCACTGGCGCTGCAGCTAAACGCTCTTCTTCTCTACTTCCACTGGCGCTGCAGCTACACGCTCTTCTTCTCTACTTCCACTGGCGCTGCAGCTACACGCTCTTCTTCTCTACTTCCACTGGCGCTGCAGCTAAACGCTCTTCTTCTCTACTTCCACTGGCGCTGCAGCTAAACGCTCTTCTTCTCTACTTCCACTGGCGCTGCAGCTAAACGCTCTTCTTCTCTACTTCCACTGGCGCTGCAGCTAAACGCTCTTCTTCTCTACTTCCACTGGCGCTGCAGCTGCAATGAATGAGTGGTTCTGTTTTGTTATTAGCAGCTCGTCATGTCTATTATTAATTTCAAGGAGTATTTCACTTTCTCTGGTCATAGAAACATCATGAATTTGTGCCTGAGGCAGATGAGGTGTGACAGGAGTTTCTCCATCAGGTGGAAGACTGTCCTCTCTCTGGTTAGTGTCACCAGAGGGAGTAAAATATCCAACCCTGTGTAACACCTATAGTGGTCTGGTTACACACTGTAGTAACATATCCAACCCTGTGTAACACCTATAGTGGTCTGGTTACACACTGTAGTAACATATCCAACCCTGTGTAACACCTATAGTGGTCTGGTTACACACTGTAGTAACATATCCAACCCTGTGTAACACCTATAGTGGTCTGGTTACACACTGTAGTAACATATCCAACCCTGTGTAACACCTATAGTGGTCTGGTTACACACTGTAGTAACATATCCAACCCTGTGTAACACCTATAGTAGTCTGGTTACACACTGTAGTAACATATCCAACCCTGTGTAACACCTATAGTGGTCTGGTTACACACTATAGTAACATATCCAACCCTCTGTAACACCTATAGTGGTCTGGTTACACACTGTAGTAACATATCCAACCCTGTGTAACACCTATAGTGGTCTGGTTACACACTGTAGTAACATATCCAACCCTGTGTAACACCTATAGTAGTCTGGTTACACACTGTAGTAACATATCCAACCCTGTGTAACACCTATAGTGGTCTGGTTACACACTGTAGTAACATATCCAACCCTGTGTAACACCTATAGTGGTCTGGTTACACACTGTAGTAACATATCCAACCCTGTGTAACACCTATAGTAGTCTGGTTACACACTGTAGTAACATATCCAACCCTTTGTAACACCTATAGTAGTCTGGTTACACACTGTAGTAACATATCCAACCCTTTGTAACACCTATAGTAGTCTGGTTACACACTGTAGTAACATATCCAACCCTGTGTAACACCTATAGTGGTCTGGTTACACACTGTAGTAACATATCCAACCCTGTGTAACACCTATAGTGGTCTGGTTACACACTGTAGTAACATATCCAACCCTGTGTAACACCTATAGTGGTCTGGTTACACACTATAGTAAAATATCCAACCCTGTGTAACACCTATAGTAGTCTGGCTACACACTGTAGTAACATATCCAACCCTGTGTAACACCTATAGTGGTCTGGTTACACACTATAGTAAAATATCCAACCCTGTGTAACACCTATAGTAGTCTGGCTACACACTGTAGTAACATATCCAACCCTGTGTAACACCTATAGTGGTCTGGTTACACACTGTAGTAACATATCCAACCCTGTGTAACACCTATAGTAGTCTGGCTACACACTGTAGTAACATATCCAACCCTGTGTAACACCCAAAGCCCCATGAGTACACGGCAAACTGTGGTTTTACAACCCAGCAGGGTAAATGGTGTTTACAACCCAGCCCTGTACACCCACCCATAGAATTCTGGGTAAATGCTGTTTACGACCCAGCCCTGAACACCCACCCATAGAATTCTGGGTAAATGCTGTTTACGACCCAGCCCTGTACACCCACCCCATAGAATTCTGGGTAAATGGTGTTTACAACCCAGCCCTGTATACCCACCCATAGCTTTGTGAACCCTGTGCCAGGGTGTTAAAAATAGAAACAGGATCAGTTTTCACTGGAGGGCTTTAAGGTTGAGACAGGGCACATACTACAGTCTGAGGAGAAAGAATATAGAAAACACTCTCATTCCTGTCTCATTCCTCCCTGGTGGGAGTTCACTGGCTGAATCACTGTTATATCTCTAGATTCCAGGTTAGAGGTACCTATCGTAAACTGGTTGGTTCCAGGTTAGAGGTCCCTATCGTAGACTGGATGGTTCCAGGTTAGAGGTACCTATCGTAAACTGGTTGGTTCCAGGTTAGAGGTCCCTATCGTAGACTGGATGGTTCCAGGTTAGAGGTACCTATCATAAACTGGATGGTTCCAGGTTAGAGGTACCTATCGTAAACTGGATGGTTCCAGGTTAGAGGTACCTATCGTAGACTGGATGGTTCCAGGTTAGAGGTACCTATGGTAGACTGGTTGGTTCCAGGTTAGAGGTACCTATCGTAGACTGGATGGTTCCAGGTTAGAGGTACCTATCATAAACTGGATGGTTCCAGGTTAGAGGTACCTATCGTAAACTGGATGGTTCCAGGTTAGAGGTACCTATGGTAGACTGGTTGGTTCCAGGTTAGAGGTACCTATCGTAGACTAGATGGTTCCAGGTGTCCTATCGTAGACTGGTTGGTTCCAGGTTAGAGGTACCTATCATAAACTGGATGGTTTCAGGTTAGAGGTACCTATCATAAACTGGATGGTTCCAGGTTAGAGGTACCTATCGTAGACTGGATGGTTCCAGGTTAGAGGTCCCTATTGTAGACTGGATGGTTCCAGGTTAGAGGTACCTATCGTAAACTGGATGGTTCCAGGTTTGAGGTACCTATCATAAACTGGATGGTTCCAGGTTAGAGGTCCCTATCGTAGACTGGATGGTTCCAGGTTAGAGGTACCTATCGTAGACTGGATGGTTCCAGGTTAGAGGTACCTATCGTAGACTGG
>NW_024608836.1:0-37500 GCF_018296145.1 Oncorhynchus tshawytscha | reverse complement strand
GGATGGTTAAAGCTTGGGAAATCTTTTTGTATCCAAATCCGGCTTTAAACTTCTTCACAACAGTATCTCGGACCTGCCTGGTGTGTTCCTTGTTCTTCATGATGCTCTCTGCGCTTTTAACGGACCTCTGAGACTATCACAGTGCAGGTGCATTTATACGGAGACTTGATTACACACAGGTGGATTGTATTTATCATCATTAGTCATTTAGGTCAACATTGGATCATTCAGAGATCCTCACTGAACTTCTGGAGAGAGTTTGCTGCACTGAAAGTAAAGGGGCTGAATAATTTTGCACGCCCAATTTTTCAGTTTTTGATTTGTTAAAAAAGTTTGAAATATCCAATAAATGTCGTTCCACTTCATGATTGTGTCCCACTTGTTGTTGATTCTTCACAAAACAATACAGTTTTATATCTTTATGTTTGAAGCCTGAAATGTGGCAAAAGGTCGCAAAGTTCAAGGGGGCCGAATACTTTCGCAAGGCACTGTATATGTCTGTAGTGATGTTGCTATGATGTATAGGTCCGTAGTGATGTTGCTAGCTTCCTAGTGAATGACTTATAGGTCTGTCGTGATGTTGATAGCTTCCTAGTGAATTACTTAGTGATGTTGCTATGACTTACAGTTCTCCACTAGCAGAAAGTTACCACAGACATGCCAAGTTACATCTTGATGACAAGAAAATAGCAATAAATAAATTGATTCATATTTACCATAATTAGATTCCTCTACTCACATTTACAATGTGAACCACAGTGCAGTCTGCACAGGCAGTGCAACAAACAACAGCGCAACAACACAACACAGTCAAGTGCACAGGCAGCAGCAACACACAACAGCACAACAACACAACACAGTCAAGTGCACAGGCAGTGCAACACACAACAACGCAACAACACAACACAGTCAAGTGCACAGGCAGTGAAACACACAACAGCGCAACAACACAACACAGTCAAGTGTACAGGCAGCAGCAACACACAACAACACAACACAGTCAAGTGCACAGGCAGCAGCAACACACAACAACACAACACAGTCAAGTGCACAGGCAGCAGCAACACACAACAACACAACACAGTCAAGTGCACAGGCAGTGCAACACACAACAGTGCAACAACACAGTCAAGTGCACAGGCAGCAGCAACACACAACAACACAACACAGTCAAGTGCACAGGCAGCAGCAACACACAACAACACAACACAGTCAAGTGCACAGGCAGCAGCAACACACAACAACGCAACAACACAGTCAAGTGCACAGGCAGCAGCAACACACAACAACGCAACAACACAGTCAAGTGCACAGGCAGCAGCAACACACAACAACGCAACAACACAGTCAAGTGCACAGGCAGCAGCAACACACAACAACGCAACAACACAGTCAAGTGCACAGGCAGCAGCAACACACAACAACGCAACAACACAGTCAAGTGCACAGGCAGCAGCAACACACAACAACGCAACAACACAGTCAAGTGCACAGGCAGCAGCAACACACAACAACGCAACAACACAGTCAAGTGCACAGGCAGCAGCAACACACAACAACGCAACAACACAGTCAAGTGCACAGGCAGCAGCAACACACAACAACGCAACAACACAGTCAAGTGCACAGGCAGCAGCAACACACAACAACGCAACAACACAGTCAAGTGCACAGGCAGCAGCAACACACATAAACGGGACTACGCAATCAGGACGCTACCACAACATCTGCTGTATTTCATAGAGGAATTGTGGACAAGGCAGGGTTTTATTTCTAACTTATTTTTTGTCTTGCCTCAAGACAACACTGTTTAGGCCTGTGGAGATTTCATGTAGCTTTCATTTCAAAAGCTTCTCCAGCAGCATGGGCCCTTCAGAGATGTTCAAACTGTGCTTTGATACAGCTGGTCGTGAGGGCCGGTCTTTGATATAAGACCTGCCTACAGAGTTGTTAGAGTGGTTAGCATCCAGAAGGCTTAGGAGACTGATGGGGTGTCATTAAGGAACCCTCCTGGAGAGACTTAAAGCTTCACTGCTGTTATCATTTAGTTCTGCAATGGTATATTTTCAATGACTAAAACCACTGGGAGGCTTGTCCCTGTATGATCTCTCCTGTCCTGTCCTGCAGTGTCCCTGTCCTGAAGTGTCCCTGTCCTGTCATGCAGTGTCCCTGTCCTGTAGTGTCCCTGTCCTGCAGTGTCCCTGTCCTGCAGTGTCCCTTTCCTGTCCTGCAGTGTCCCTGTCCTGCAGTGTCGCTGTCCTGCAGTGTCCCTGTCCTGCAGTGTCCCTGTCCTGCAGTATCCCTGTCCTGCAGTGTCCCGTCCTGCAGTGTCCTTGTCCTGCAGTGTCCCTTTCCTGTCCTGCAGTGTCCCTGTCCTGCAGTGTCCCTGTCCTGCAGTGTCCTTGTCCTGCAGTGTCCCTTTCCTGTCCTGTAGTGTCCCTGTCCTGCAGTGTCCCTGTCCTGCAGTGTCCCTTTCCTTGTCCTGTACTACACTGGGACACTGCAGAACAAGGAGAGTGGTTGAGGGTTTGGTATATGGGGCAACAAGAGAGCCTGTTATCTCATTTCAATCCCCTAGGAAATTGTTATCTCATTGTTATCCCCTAGGAAATAGACTGTTATCTCATTTATATCCCCTAGGAAATGTTTTATCTAATTTATATCTTCTAGGAAATAGACTGTTATCTCATTGATATCCCCTGGGAAATTGTTCTCATTTTTATCCCTTAGGAAATAGACTGTTATCTCATTTATATCCCTTAGGAAATAGACTGTTATCTCATTTATATCCCTTAGGAATTAGACTGTTATCTCATTTATATCCCCTAGGAAATAGACTGTTATCTCATTTATATCCCTTAGGAATTAGACTGTTATCTCATTTATATCCCCTAGGAAATAGACTGTTATCTCATTTATATCCCCTAGGAAATAGACTGTTATCTCATTTATATCCCCTAGGAAATAGACTGTTATCTCATTTATATCCCCTAGGAAATAGACTGTTATCTCATTTATATCCCCTAGGAAATAGACTATTATCTCATTTATATCCCCTAGGAAATAGACTGTTATCTCATTTATATCCCCTAGGAATTAGACTGTTATCTCATTTATATCCCCTAGGAAATAGACTGTTATCTCATTTATATCCCCTAGGAAATAGACTGTTATCTCATTTATATCCCCTAGGAAATAGACTGTTATCTCATTTATATCCCCTAGGAAATAGACTGTTATCTCATTTATATCCCCTAGGAAATAGACTATTATCTCATTTATATCCCCTAGGAAATAGACTGTTATCTCATTTATATCCCCTAGGAAATAGACTGTTATCTCATTTATATCCCCTAGGAAATAGACTGTTATCTCATTTATATCCCCTAGGAAATAGACTGTTATCTCATTTATATCCCCTAGGAAATAGACTGTTATCTCATTTATATCCCCTAGGAAATAGACTGTTATCTCATTGATATCCCCTAGGAAATAGACTGTTATCTCATTTATATCCCCTAGGAAATAGACTGTTATCTCATTGATATCCCCTAGGAAATAGACTGTTATCTCATTTATATCCCCTAGGAAATAGACTGTTATCTCATTTATATCCCCTAGGAAATAGACTGTTATCTCATTTATATCCCCTAGGAAATAGACTGTTATCTCATTTATATCCCCTAGGAAATAGACTGTTATCTCATTTATATCCCCTAGGAAATAGACTGTTATCTCATTTATATCCCCTAGGAAATAGACTGTTATCTCATTTATATCCCCTAGGAAATAGACTGTTATCTCATTTATATCCCCTAGGAAATAGACTGTTATCTCATTGATATCCCCTAGGAAATAGACTGTTATCTCATTTATATCCCATAGGAAATGAAATAAAGGAAATTAAAAATAAATAAAAAACATTTTCATATACAGGTATCTAAAAATAAAAATAAAAACTTTTCTTGTCATAAGTTCATAAAACCCATTTAAATGATAGTACAGGTCTACTGTAGGTCCTCTGTCTGCCAGCTGCCAGTATGTCATATCCTCACCACCTGTTGATTGATGGCACGTCACTTCAAGCATCATGCCGTCATGACAGAGAGCTCATAACAGCGTATTTACTCATCACCAAAGAGCCTGTACTCTGTGGGTCATGTTACCATGCCGACCGGGTGCCAGGTTGCCACGACAATGTTCCCAGTCCATCTCTTTTATGACATCATCAGGTACCCGGGACACCACCCTATGGCCCACTTCAGATCTATTCCTGTTCAGCCAGGTTGCCACGACAATGATCCCAGTCCATCTCTTTTATGACATCATCAGGTACCCTGGACACCACCCTATGGCCCACTTCAGATCTATTCCTGTTCAGCCTCTGAGTCACTGTGTGTCCTACCACATTCAGATCAGATCAACTCTTTCTCTCTCTCTGTTCTTTTTCTGCTTCATTGTCTTACGCATACAAGTTATCAGATAACATCTATCTGCCTGGTGAACTAACTAGGTGTCAGATAACATCTATCTGCCTGGTGAACTGACTAGGTGTCAGATAACATCTATCTGTCTGGTGAACTGACTAGGTGTCAGATAACATCTATCTGTCTGGTGAACTGACTAGGTGTCAGATAACATCTATCTGTCTGGTGAACTAACTAGGTGTCAGATAACATCTATCAGTCTGGTGAACTGACTAGGTGTCAGATAACATCTATCTGTCTGGTGAACTAACTAGGTGTCAGATAACATCTATCTGTCTGGTGAACTAACTAGGTGTCAGATAACATCTATCTGTCTGGTGAACTAACTAGGTGTCAGATAACATCTATCTGCCTGATGAACTGACTGGTGAACTCTATCTCTCTGGTGAACTGACTAGGTGTCAGATAACATCTATCTGCCTGGTGAACTGACTAGGTGTCAGATAACATCTATCTGCCTGGTGAACTGACTAGGTGTCAGATAACATCTATCTGTCTGGTGAACTGACTAGGTGTCAGATAACATCTATCTGCCTGGTGAACTGACTAGGTGTCAGATAACATCTATCTGCCTGGTGAACTGACTAGGTGTCAGATAACATCTATCTGTCTGGTGAACTGACTAGGTGTCAGATAACATCTATCTGTCTGGTGAACTGACTAGGTGTCAGATAACATCTATCTATCTGGTGAACTAACTTTTTCTATCTGCCTGGTGAACTGACTAGGTTTAACATCTTTTGATTTAACCTTTATTTAACCTTTATTTAACCAGGCAAGTCAGTTAAGAACAAATTCTTATTTTCAATGACGGCCTAGGAACAGTGGGTTAACTGCCTGTTCAGGGGCAGAACGACAGATTTGTACCTTGTCAGCTCGGGGGTTTGAACCTGCAACCTTCCGGTTACTAGTCCAACGCTCTAACCACTAGGCTACGCTGCCGCCCCATGTTGATCAAGGTCAAGGGTGATAAAGATCATTTAGAGAGGACATCTTATATCATCTTATAAGGATTTTTCCTTGACTGGAAGTTCAGGGGGTCGGAAACATAATCAAAAATAATCTGTAGACGGCATATTGACCACAGGAAGCCCAAACAGATGTAACATTTGACTTAAACAACAATTTCAAACCTTGATCAGATATATTTCTGTATTATGTGAGGCAATACTTAAAAATCACATGGAGCTTATTTGTTATTTATTTGTTATTTATTTGTTATTTATTTTCTGGCCTTTTACAATATTATATGTGTAAAAAATTATGCTTTTTAAAAAATTTGGGGGCCAAATAAAATCAATTGTTATAAGAGGTCACCTAATCAAACTGTCACTACCACAACCACAGAAAGACCTGGTTTGAGAAAGATGTCCTAATGCAGGAATTGGCACTACAGCAGTGGTATCCAATTTTATGATGAAAGGAGTTTGCTTGTGATGAGTGTAGGTTTTAGTAGCAACAAACCTGATTCAAACCTGATGGAACTAATCCACATTTTATGGTTTTTAATCAATTCTTAATGAGTTGAATCAGGTGTGTTTCTGCTTTGGCTGGAGCAAAAGCCTGCACCCACTACCTGTCAGCCTAGCAGCCCTACTACACCAGCTATGATGACCCACCCCTGTCCTGTAGCGTGAAGGGCTATAGACTCCCTCTAAACGTGCCCTGTAGCGTGAAGGGCTATAGACTCCCTCTAACCGTGTCCTGTAGCAATAAGGGCTATAGACTCCCTCTAACCGTGTCCTGTAGCGTGAAGGGCTATAGACTCCCTCTAACCGTGTCCTGTAGCGTGAAGGGCTATAGACTCCCTCTAACCGTGTCCTGTAGCGTGAAGGGCTATAGACTCCCTCTAACCGTGTCCTGTAGCGTGAAGGGCTATAGACTCCCTCTAACCGTGTCCTGTAGCGTGAAGGGCTATAGACTCCCTCTAACCGTGTCCTGTAGCGATAAGGGCTATAGACTCCCTCTAACCGTGTCCTGTAGCGTGAAGGGCTATAGACTCCCTCTAACCGTGTCCTGTAGCGATAAGGGCTATAGACTCCCTCTAACCGTGTCCTGTAGCGTGAAGGGCTATAGACTCCCTCTAACCGTGTCCTGTAGCGTGAAGGGCTATAGACTCCCTCTAACCGTGTCCTGTAGCGTGAAGGGCTATAGACTCCCTCTAACCGTATCCTGTAGCGTGAAGGGCTATAGACTCCCTCTAACCGTGTCCTGTAGCGATAAGGGCTATAGACTCCCTCTAACCGTGTCCTGTAGCGATAAGGGCTATAGACTCCCTCTAACCGTGTCCTGTAGCGTGAAGGGCTATAGACTCCCTCTAACCGTGTCCTGTAGCGTGAAGGGCTATAGACTCCCTCTAACCGTGTCCTGTAGCGTGATGGGCTATAGACTCCCTCTAACCGTGTCCTGTAGCGTGAAGGGCTATAGACTTCCTCTAACCGTGTCCTGTAGCGTGAAGGTCTGTAGACTCCCTCTAACCGTGTCCTGTAGCGTGAAGGGCTATAGACTCCCTCTAACCGTGTCCTGTAGCGAGAAGGGCTATAGACTCCCTCTAACCGTGTCCTGTAGCGTGAAGGGCTATAGACTCCCTCTAACCGTGTCCTGTAGCGATAAGGGCTATAGACTCCCTCTAACCGTGTCCTGTAGCGTGAAGGGCTATAGACTCCCTCTAACCGTGTCCTGTAGCGATAAGGGCTATAGACTCCCTCTAACCGTATCCTGTAGCGTGATGGGCTATAGACTCCCTCTAACCGTGTCCTGTAGCGATTAGGGCTATAGACTCCCTCTAACCGTGTCCTGTAGCGTGAAGGGCTGTAGACTCCCTCTAACCGTGTCCTGTAGCGTGAAGGGCTATAGACTCCCTCTAACCGTGTCCTGTAGCGTGAAGGGCTGTAGACTCCCTCTAACCGTGTCCTGTAGCGATAAGGGCTATAGACTCCCTCTAACCGTGTCCTGTAGCGATAAGGGCTATAGACTCCCTCTAACCGTGTCCTGTAGCGATAAGGGCTATAGACTCCCTCTAACCGTGTCCTGTAGCGATAAGGGCTATAGACTCCCTCTAACCGTGTCCTGTAGCGATAAGGGCTATAGACTCCCTCTAACCGTGTCCTGTAGCGATAAGGGCTATAGACTCCCTCTAACCGTGTCCTGTAGCGATAAGGGCTATAGACTCCCTCTAACCGTGTCCTGTAGCGATAAGGGCTATAGACTCCCTCTAACCGTGTCCTGTAGCGATAAGGGCTGTAGACTCCCTCTAACCGTGTCCTGTAGCGATAAGGGCTATAGACTCCCTCTAACCGTGTCCTGTAGCGATAAGGGCTATAGACTCCCTCTAACCGTGTCCTGTAGCGTGAAGGGCTGTAGACTCCCTCTAACCGTGTCCTGTAGCGTGAAGGGCTATAGACTCCCTCTAACCGTGTCCTGTAGCGTGAAGGGCTATAGACTCCCTCTAACCGTGTCCTGTAGCGTGAAGGGCTATAGACTCCCTCTAACCATGTCCTGTAGCGTGAAGGGCTATAGACTCCCTCTAACCGTGTCCTGTAGCGTGAAGGGCTATAGACTCCCTCTAACCATGTCCTGTAGCGTGAAGGGCTATAGACTCCCTCTAACCGTGTCCTGTAGCGTGAAGGGCTATAGACTCCCTCTAACCGTGTCCTGTAGCGTGAAGGGCTATAGACTCCCTCTAACCGTGTCCTGTAGCGTGAAGGGCTATAGACTCCCTCTAACCGTGTCCTGTAGCGATAAGGGCTATAGACTCCCTCTAACCATGTCCTGTAGTAGCGTGAAGGGCTATAGACTCCCTCTAACCGTGTCCTGTAGCGTGAAGGGCTATAGACTCCCTCTAACCGTGTCCTGTAGCGTGAAGGGCTATAGACTCCCTCTAACCATGTGCTGTATGTAGCGTGAAGGGCTATAGACTCCCTCTAACCGTGTCCTGTAGCGTGAAGGGCTATAGACTCCCTCTAACCGTGTCCTGTAGCGATAAGGGCTATAGACTCCCTCTAACCGTGTCCTGTATGCGTGAAGGGCTATAGACTCCCTCTAACCGTGTCCTGTAGCGTGAAGGGCTATAGACTCCCTCTAACCGTGTCCTGTAGCGTGAAGGGCTATAGACTCCCTCTAACCGTGTCCTGTAGCGTGAAGGGCTATAGACTCCCTCTAACCGTGTCCTGTAGCGTGAAGGGCTATAGACTCCCTCTAACCATGTCCTGTAGCGTGAAGGGCTATAGACTCCCTCTAACCGTGTCCTGTAGCGTGAAGGGCTATAGACTCCCTCTAACCGTGTCCTGTAGCGTGAAGGGCTATAGACTCCCTCTAACCGTGTCCTGTAGCGTGAAGGGCTATAGACTCCCTCTAACCCTGTCCTGTAGCGTGAAGGGCTATAGACTCCCTCTAACCCTGTCCTGTAGCGTGAAGGGCTATAGACTCCCTCTAACCGTGTCCTGTAGCGATAAGGGCTATAGACTCCCTCTAACCGTGTCCTGTAGCGTGAAGGGCTATAGACTCCCTCTAACCGTGTCCTCTAACCGCGATGAAGGGCTATAGACTCCCTCTAACCGTGTCCTGTAGCGTGAAGGGCTGTAGACTCCCTCTAACCGTGTCCTGTAGCGTGAAGGGCTATAGACTCCCTCTAACCGTGTCCTGTAGCGTGAAGGGCTATAGACTCCCTCTAACCGTGTCCTGTAGCGTGAAGGGCTATAGACTCCCTCTAACCGTGTCCTGTAGCGTGAAGGGCTATAGACTCCCTCTAACCGTGTCCTGTAGCGTGAAGGGCTATAGACTCCCTCTAACCGTGTCCTGTAGAAGGGCTATAGACTCCCTCTAACCGTGTCGTGAAGGGCTATAGACTCCCTCTAACCGTGTCCTGTAGCGTGAAGGGCTATAGACTCCCTCTAACCGTGTCCTGTAGCGTGAAGGGCTATAGACTCCCTCTAACCGTGTCCTGTAGCGTGAAGGGCTATAGACTCCCTCTAACCGTGTCCTGTAGCGTGAAGGGCTATAGACTCCCTCTAACCGTGTCCTGTAGCGATAAGGGCTATAGACTCCCTCTAACCGTGTCCTGTAGCGTGAAGGGCTATAGACTCCCTCTAACCGTGTCCTGTAGCGTGAAGGGCTATAGACTCCCTCTAACCGTGTCCTGTAGCGTGAAGGGCTATAGACTCCCTCTAACCCTGTCCTGTAGCGTGAAGGGCTATAGACTCCCTCTAACCGTGTCCTGTAGCGTGAAGGGCTATAGACTCCCTCTAACCGTGTCCTGTAGCGTGAAGGGCTATAGACTCCCTCTAACCGTGTCCTGTAGCGTGAAGGGCTATAGACTCCCTCTAACCGTGTCCTGTAGCGTGAAGGGCTATAGACTCCCTCTAACCGTGTCCTGTAGCGATGAAGGGCTATAGACTCCCTCTAACCGTGTCCTGTAGCGTGAAGGGCTATAGACTCCCTCTAACCGTGTCCTGTAGCGTGAAGGGCTATAGACTCCCTCTAACCGTGTCCTGTAGCGTGAAGGGCTATAGACTCCCTCTAACCGTGTCCTGTAGCGTGAAGGGCTATAGACTCCCTCTAACCGTGTCCTGTAGCGTGAAGGGCTATAGACTCCCTCTAACCGTGTCCTGTAGCGTGAAGGGCTATAGACTCCCTCTAACCGTGTCCTGTCCTGTAGCGATAAGGGCTATAGACTCCCTCTAACCGTGTCCTGTAGCGATAAGGGCTATAGACTCCCTCTAACCGTGTCCTGTAGCGTGAAGGGCTATAGACTCCCTCTAACCGTGTCCTGTAGCGTGAAGGGCTATAGACTCCCTCTAACCGTGTCCTGTAGCGTGAAGGGCTATAGACTCCCTCTAACCGTGTCCTGTAGCGTGAAGGGCTATAGACTCCCTCTAACCGTGTCCTGTAGCGTGAAGGTCTGTAGACTCCCTCTAACCGTGTCCTGTAGCGTGAAGGGCTATAGACTCCCTCTAACCGTGTCCTGTAGCGAGAAGGGCTATAGACTCCCTCTAACCGTGTCCTGTAGCGTGAAGGGCTATAGACTCCCTCCTCTAACCGTGTCCTGTAGCGTAAGGGCTATAGACTCCCTCTAACCGTGTCCTGTAGCGTGAAGGGCTATAGACTCCCTCTAACCGTGTCCTGTAGCGATAAGGGCTATAGACTCCCTCTAACCGTGTCCTGTAGCGTGAAGGGCTATAGACTCCCTCTAACCGTGTCCTGTAGCGATTAGGGCTATAGACTCCCTCTAACCGTGTCCTGTAGCGTGAAGGGCTATAGACTCCCTCTAACCGTGTCCTGTAGCGTGAAGGGCTATAGACTCCCTCTAACCGTGTCCTGTAGCGTGAAGGGCTATAGACTCCCTCTAACCGTGTCCTGTAGCGATAAGGGCTATAGACTCCCTCTAACCGTGTCCTGTAGCGATAAGGGCTATAGACTCCCTCTAACCGTGTCCTGTAGCGTGAAGGGCTATAGACTCCCTCTAACCGTGTCCTGTAGCGTGAAGGGCTATAGACTCCCTCTAACCGTGTCCTGTAGCGATAAGGGCTATAGACTCCCTCTAACCGTGTCCTGTAGCGTGAGGGCTATAGACTCCCTCTAACCGTGTCCTGTAGCGTGAAGGGCTATAGACTCCCTCTAACCGTGTCCTGTAGCGTGAAGGGCTATAGACTCCCTCTAACCGTGTCCTGTAGCGATAAGGGCTGTAGACTCCCTCTAACCGTGTCCTGTAGCGATAAGGGCTATAGACTCCCTCTAACCGTGTCCTGTAGCGTGAAGGGCTATAGACTCCCTCTAACCGTGTCCTGTAGCGTGAAGGGCTGTAGACTCCCTCTAACCGTGTCCTGTAGACTCCCTCTAACCGTGTCGTGAAGGGCTATAGACTCCCTCTAACCGTGTCCTGTAGCGTGAAGGGCTATAGACTCCCTCTAACCGTGTCCTGTAGCGTGAAGGGCTATAGACTCCCTCTAACCGTGTCCTGTAGCGTGAAGGGCTATAGACTCCCTCTAACCGTGTCCTGTAGCGTGAAGGGCTATAGACTCCCTCTAACCGTGTCCTGTAGCTGAAGGGCTATAGACTCCCTCTAACCGTGTCCTGTAGCGTGAAGGGCTATAGACTCCCTCTAACCGTGTCCTGTAGCGTGAAGGGCTATAGACTCCCTCTAACCGTGTCCTGTAGCGTGAAGGGCTATAGACTCCCTCTAACCGTGTCCTGTAGCGTGAAGGGCTATAGACTCCCTCTAACCCTGTCCTGTAACCGTGTCCTGTAGCGTGAAGGGCTATAGACTCCCTCTAACCGTGTCCTGTAGCGTGAAGGGCTATAGACTCCCTCTAACCGTGTCCTGTAGCGTGAAGGGCTATAGACTCCCTCTAACCGTGTCCTGTAGCGTGAAGGGCTATAGACTCCCTCTAACCGTGTCCTGTAGCGTGAAGGGCTATAGACTCCCTCTAACCGTGTCCTGTAGCGTGAAGGGCTATAGACTCCCTCTAACCGTGTCCTGTAGCGTGAAGGGCTATAGACTCCCTCTAACCGTGTCCTGTAGCGTGAAGGGCTATAGACTCCCTCTAACCGTGTCCTGTAGCGTGAAGGGCTATAGACTCCCTCTAACCGTGTCCTGTAGCGTGAAGGGCTATAGACTCCCTCTAACCGTGTCCTGTAGCGTGAAGGGCTATAGACTCCCTCTAACCGTGTCCTGTAGCGTGAAGGGCTATAGACTCCCTCTAACCGTGTCCTGTAGCGTGAAGGGCTATAGACTCCCTCTAACCGTGTCCTGTAGCGTGAAGGGCTATAGACTCCCTCTAACCGTGTCCTGTAGCGTGAAGGGCTATAGACTCCCTCTAACCGTGTCCTGTAGCGTGAAGGGCTATAGACTCCCTCTAACCGTGTCCTGTAGCGTGAAGGGCTATAGACTCCCTCTAACCGTGTCCTGTAGCGTGAAGGGCTATAGACTCCCTCTAACCGTGTCCTGTAGCGTGAAGGGCTATAGACTCCCTCTAACCGTGTCCTGTAGCGTGAAGGGCTATAGACTCCCTCTAACCGTGTCCTGTAGCGTGAAGGGCTATGGACTCCTCTAACCGACTCCCTCTAACCGTGTCCTGTAGCGTGAAGGGCTATAGACTCCCTCTAACCGTGTCCTGTAGCGTGAAGGGCTATAGACTCCCTCTAACCGTGTCCTGTAGCGTGAAGGGCTATAGACTCCCTCTAACCGTGTCCTGTAGCGTGAAGGGCTATAGACTCCCTCTAACCGTGTCCTGTAGCGTGAAGGGCTATAGACTCCCTCTAACCGTGTCCTGTAAGGGCTGTCCCTCTAACCGTGTCCTGCGTGAAGGGCTATAGACTCCCTCTAACCGTGTCCTGTAGCGTGAAGGGCTAGACTCTATAGAGACTCCCTCTAACCGTGTCCTGTAGCGTGAAGGGCTATAGACTCCCTCTAACCGTGTCCTGTAGCGTGAAGGGCTATAGACTCCCTCTAACCGTGTCCTGTAGCGTGAAGGGCTATAGACTCCCTCTAACCGTGTCCTGTAGCGTGAAGGGCTATAGACTCCCTCTAACCGTGTCCTGTAGCGTGAAGGGCTATAGACTCCCTCTAACCGTGTCCTGTAGCGTGAAGGGCTATAGACTCCCTCTAACCGTGTCCTGTAGCGTGAAGGGCTATAGACTCCCTCTAACCGTGTCCTGTAGCGTGAAGGGCTATAGACTCCCTCTAACCGTGTCCTGTAGCGTGAAGGGCTATAGACTCCCTCTAACCGTGTCCTGTCCCTCTAACCGCGTGAAGGGCTATAGACTCCCTCTAACCGTGTCCTGTAGCGTGAAGGGCTATAGACTCCCTCTAACCGTGTCCTGTAGCGTGAAGGGCTATAGACTCCCTCTAACCGTGTCCTGTAGCGTGAAGGGCTATAGACTCCCTCTAACCGGTCCTGCGTAAGGGCTAGACTCCCTCTAACCGTGTCCTGTAGCGTGAAGGGCTATAGACTCCCTCTAACCGTGTCCTGTAGCGTGAAGGGCTATAGACTCCCTCTAACCGTGTCCTGTAGCGTGAAGGGCTATAGACTCCCTCTAACCCTGTCCTGTAGCGTGAAGGGCTATAGACTCCCTCTAACCGTGTCCTGTAGCGTGAAGGGCTATAGACTCCCTCTAACCGTGTCCTGTAGCGTGAAGGGCTATAGACTCCCTCTAACCGTGTCCTGTAGCGTGAAGGGCTATAGACTCCCTCTAACCGTGTCCTATAGTAGCGTGAAGGGCTATAGACTCCCTCTAACCGTGTCCTGTAGCGTGAAGGGCTATAGACTCCCTCTAACCGTGTCCTGTAGCGTGAAGGGCTATAGACTCCCTCTAACCGTGTCCTGTAGCGTGAAGGGCTATAGACTCCCTCTAACCGTGTCCTGTAGCGTGAAGGGCTATAGACTCCCTCTAACCGTGTCCTGTAGCGTGAAGGGCTATAGACTCCCTCTAACCGTGTCCTGTAGCGTGAAGGGCTATAGACTCCCTCTAACCGTGTCCTGTAGCGTGAAGGGCTATAGACTCCCTCTAACCGTGTCCTGTAGCGTGAAGGGCTATAGACTCCCTCTAACCGTGTCCTGTAGCGTGAAGGGCTATAGACTCCCTCTAACCGTGTCCTGTAGCGTGAAGGGCTATAGACTCCCTCTAACCGTGTCCTGTAGCGTGAAGGGCTATAGACTCCCTCTAACCGTGTCCTGTATGTAGCGTGAAGGGCTATAGACTCCCTCTAACCGTGTCCTGTAGCGTGAAGGGCTATAGACTCCCTCTAACCGTGTCCTGTAGCGTGAAGGGCTATAGACTCCCTCTAACCGTGTCCTGTAGCGTGAAGGGCTATAGACTCCCTCTAACCGTGTCCTGTAGCGTGAAGGGCTATAGACTCCCTCTAACCGTGTCCTGTAGCGTGAAGGGCTATAGACTCCCTCTAACCGTGTCCTGTAGCGTGAAGGGCTATAGACTCCCTCTAACCGTGTCCTGTAGCGTGAAGGGCTATAGACTCCCTCTAACCGTGTCCTGTAGCGTGAAGGGCTATAGACTCCCTCTAACCGTGTCCTGTAGCGTGAAGGGCTATAGACTCCCTCTAACCGTGTCCTGTAGCGTGAAGGGCTATAGACTCCCTCTAACCGTGTCCTGTAGCGTGTCCTGTAGCGTGAGGGCTATAGACTCCCTCTAACCGTGTCCTGTAGCGTGAAGGGCTATAGACTCCCTCTAACCGTGTCCTGTAGCGTGAAGGGCTATAGACTCCCTCTAACCGTGTCCTGTAGCGTGAAGGGCTATAGACTCCCTCTAACCGTGTCCTGTAGCGTGAAGGGCTATAGACTCCCTCTAACCGTGTCCTGTAGCGTGAAGGGCTATAGACTCCCTCTAACCGTGTCCTGTAGCGTCCTATAGACTCCCTCTAACCGTGTCCTGTAGCGTGAAGGGCTATAGACTCCCTCTAACCGTGTCCTGTAGCGTGAAGGGCTATAGACTCCCTCTAACCGTGTCCTGTAGCGTGAAGGGCTATAGACTCCCTCTAACCGTGTCCTGTAGCGTGAAGGGCTATAGACTCCCTAACCGTCTAACCGTGTCCTGTAGCGTGAAGGGCTATAGACTCCCTCTAACCGTGTCCTGTAGCGTGAAGGGCTATAGACTCCCTCTAACCGTGTCCTGTAGCGTGAAGGGCTATAGACTCCCTCTAGGGCTATAGACTCCCTCTAACCGTGTCCTGTAGCGTGAAGGGCTATAGACTCCCTCTAACCGTGTCCTGTAGCGTGAAGGGCTATAGACTCCCTCTAACCGTGTCCTGTAGCGTGAAGGGCTATAGACTCCCTCTAACCGTGTCCTGTAGCGTGAAGGGCTATAGACTCCCTCTAACCGTGTCCTGTAGCGTGAAGGGCTATAGACTCCCTCTAACCGTGTCCTGTAGCGTGAAGGGCTATAGACTCCCTCTAACCGTGTCCTGTAGCGTGAAGGGCTATAGACTCCCTCTAACCGTGTCCTGTAGCGTGAAGGGCTATAGACTCCCTCTAACCGTGTCCTGTAGCGTGAAGGGCTATAGACTCCCTCTAACCGTGTCCTGTAGCGTGAAGGGCTATAGACTCCCTCTAACCGTGTCCTGTAGCGTGAAGGGCTATAGACTCCCTCTAACCGTGTCCTGTAGCGATGAAGGGCTATAGACTCCCTCTAACCGTGTCCTGTAGCGTGAAGGGCTGTAGCGTGAAGGGCTATAGACTCCCTCTAACCGTGTCCTGTAGCGTGAAGGGCTATAGACTCCCTCTAACCGTGTCCTGTAGCGTGAAGGGCTATAGACTCCCTCTAACCGTGTCCTGTAGCGTGAAGGGCTATAGACTCCCTCTAACCGTGTCCTGTAGCGTGAAGGGCTATAGACTCCCTCTAACCGTGTCCTGTAGCGTGAAGGGCTATAGACTCCCTCTAACCGTGTCCTGTAGCGTGAAGGGCTATAGACTCCCTCTAACCGTGTCCTGTAGCGTGAAGGGCTATAGACTCCCTCTAACCGTGTCCTGTAGCGTGAAGGGCTATAGACTCCCTCTAACCGTGTCCTGTAGCGTGAAGGGCTATAGACTCCCTCTAACCGTGTCCTGTAGCGTGAAGGGCTATAGACTCCCTCTAACCGTGTCCTGTAGCGTGAAGGGCTATAGACTCCCTCTAACCCTGTCCTGTAGCGTGAAGGGCTAGAGACTCCCTCTAACCGTGTCCTGTAGCGTGAAGGGCTATAGACTCCCTCTAACCGTGTCCTGTAGCGTGAAGGGCCTGTATAGACTCCCTCTAACCGTGTCCTGTAGCGTGAAGGGCTATAGACTCCCTCTAACCGTGTCCTGTAGCGTGAAGGGCTATAGACTCCCTCTAACCGTGTCCTGTAGCGTGAAGGGCTATAGACTCCCTCTAACCGTGTCCTGTAGCGTGAAGGGCTATAGACTCCCTCTAACCGTGTCCTGTAGCGTGAAGGGCTATAGACTCCCTCTAACCGTGTCCTGTAGCGTGAAGGGCTATAGACTCCTCTCTAACCGTGTCCTGTAGCGTGAAGGGCTATAGACTCCCTCTAACCGTGTCCTGTAGCGTGAAGGGCTATAGACTCCCTCTAACCGTGTCCTGTAGCGTGAAGGGCTGTATAGACTCCCTCTAACCGTGTCCTGTAGCGTGAAGGGCTATAGACTCCCTCTAACCGTGTCCTGTAGCGTGAAGGGCTACAGACTCCCTCTAACCGTGTCCTGTAGCGTGAAGGGCTATAGACTCCCTCTAACCGTGTCCTGTAGCGTGAAGGGCTATAGACTCCCTCTAACCGTGTCCTGTAGCGTGAAGGGCTATAGACTCCCTCTAACCGTGTCCTGTAGCGTGAAGGGCTATAGACTCCCTCTAACCGTGTCCTGTAGCGTGAAGGGCTATAGACTCCCTCTAACCGTGTCCTGTAGCGTGAAGGGCTATAGACTCCCTCTAACCGTGTCCTGTAGCGTGAAGGGCTATGACTCCCTCTAACCGTGTCCTGTAGCGTGAAGGGCTATAGACTCCCTCTAACCGTGTCCTGTAGCGTGAAGGGCTATAGACTCCTCTAACCGTGTCCTGTAGCGTGAAGGGCTATAGACTCCCTCTAACCGTGTCCTGTAGCGTGAAGGGCTATAGACTCCCTCTAACCGTGTCCTGTAGCGTGAAGGGCTACAGACTCCCTCTAACCGTGTCCTGTAGCGTGAAGGGCTATAGACTCCCTCTAACCGTGTCCTGTAGCGTGAAGGGCTATAGACTCCCTCTCCTGTAGCGTGAAGGGTCCTCTAACCGTGTCCTGAAGGGCTATAGACTCCCTCTAACCGTGTCCTGTAGCGTGAAGGGCTATAGACTCCCTCTAACCGTGTCCTGTAGCGTGAAGGGCTATAGACTCCCTCTAACCGTGTCCTGTAGCGTGAAGGGCTATAGACTCCCTCTAACCGTGTCCTGTAGCGTGAAGGGCTATAGACTCCCTCTAACCGTGTCCTGTAGCGTGAAGGGCTATAGACTCCCTCTAACCGTGTCCTGTAGCGTGAAGGGCTATAGACTCCCTCTAACCGTGTCCTGTAGCGTGAAGGGCTATAGACTCCCTCTAACCGTGTCCTGTAGCGTGAAGGGCTATAGACTCCCTCTAACCGTGTCCTGTAGCGTGAAGGGCTATAGACTCCCTCTAACCGTGTCCTGCGTGAGCGTGAAGGGCTATAGACTCCCTCTAACCGTGTCCTGTAGCGTGAAGGGCTATAGACTCCCTCTAACCGTGTCCTGTAGCGTGAAGGGCTATAGACTCCCTCTAACCGTGTCCTGTAGCGTGAAGGGCTATAGACTCCCTCTAACCGTGTCCTGTAGCGTGAAGGGCTATAGACTCCCTCTAACCGTGTCCTGTAGCGTGAAGGGCTATAGACTCCCTCTAACCGTGTCCTGTAGCGTGAAGGGCTATAGACTCCCTCTAACCGTGTCCTGTAGCGTGAAGGGCTATAGACTCCCTCTAACCGTGTCCTGTAGCGTGAAGGGCTATAGACTCCCTCTAACCGTGTCCTGTAGCGTGAAGGGCTATAGACTCCCTCTAACCGTGTCCTGTAGCGTGAAGGGCTATAGACTCCCTCTAACCGTGTCCTGTAGCGTGAAGGGCTATAGACTCCCTCTAACCGTGTCCTGTAGCGTGAAGGGCTATAGTGTCCTGTAGCGTGAAGGGCTATAGACTCCCTCTAACCGTGTCCTGTAGCGTGAAGGGCTATAGACTCCCTCTAACCGTGTCCTGTAGCGTGAAGGGCTATAGACTCCCTCTAACCGTGTCCTGTAGCGTGAAGGGCTATAGACTCCCTAACCGTGTCCTGTAGCGTGAAGGGCTATAGACTCCCTCTAACCGTGTCCTGTAGCGTGAAGGGCTATAGACTCCCTCTAACCGTGTCCTGTAGCGTGAAGGGCTATAGACTCCCTCTAACCGTGTCCTGTAGCGTGAAGGGCTATAGACTCCCTCTAACCGTGTCCTGTAGCGTGAAGGGCTATAGACTCCCTCTAACCGTGTCCTGTAGCGTGAAGGGCTATAGACTCCCTCTAACCGTGTCCTGTAGCGTGAAGGGCTATAGACTCCCTCTAACCGTGTCCTGTAGCGTGAAGGGCTATAGACTCCCTCTAACCGTGTCCTGTAGCGTGAAGGGCTATAGACTCCCTCTAACCGTGTCCTAACCGTGTCCTGTAGTGTCCTGTGAAGGGCTATAGACTCCCTCTAACCGTGTCCTGTAGCGTGAAGGGCTATAGACTCCCTCTAACCGTGTCCTGTAGCGTGAAGGGCTATAGACTCCCTCTAACCGTGTCCTGTAGCGTGAAGGGCTATAGACTCCCTCTAACCGTGTCCTGTAGCGTGAAGGGCTATAGACTCCCCGTGTCCTGTAGCGTAACCGTGTCCTGTCCTGTAGCGTGAAGGGCTATAGACTCCCTCTAACCGTGTCCTGTAGCGTGAAGGGCTATAGACTCCCTCTAACCGTGTCCTGTAGCGTGAAGGGCTATAGACTCCCTCTAACCGTGTCCTGTAGCGTGAAGGGCTATAGACTCCCTCTAACCGTGTCCTGTAGCGTGAAGGGCTATAGACTCCCTCTAACCGTGTCCTGTAGCGTGAAGGGCTATAGACTCCCTCTAACCGTGTCCTGTAGCGTGAAGGGCTATAGACTCCCTCTAACCGTGTCCTGTGTAAGCGTGAAGGGCTATAGACTCCCTCTAACCGTGTCCTGTAACTATAGACGTGTCCTGTAGCGTGAAGGGCTATAGACTCCCTCTAACCGTGTCCTGTAGCGTGAAGGGCTATAGACTCCCTCTAACCGTGTCCTGTAGCGTGAAGGGCTATAGACTCCCTCTAACCGTGTCCTGTAGCGTGAAGAAGGGCTATAGACTCCCTCTAACCGTGTCCTGTAGCGTGAAGGGCTATAGACTCCCTCTAACCGTGTCCTGTAGCGTGAAGGGCTATAGACTCCCTGTCCTGTAGCGTGAAGGGCTATAGACTCCCTCTAACCGTGTCCTGTAGCGTGAAGGGCTATAGAAACCGTGTCCTGTAGCGTGAAGGGCTAGACTCCCTCTAACTCCCTCTAACCCCTCTAACCGTGTCCTGTAGCGTGAAGGGCTATAGACTCCCTCTAACCGTGTCCTGTAGCGTGAAGGGCTATAGACTCCCTCTAACCGTGTCCTGTAGCGTGAAGGGCTATAGACTCCCTCTAACCGTGTCCTGTAGCGTGAAGGGCTATAGACTCCCTCTAACCGTGTCCTGTAGCGTGAAGGGCTATAGACTCCCTCTAACCGTGTCCTGTAGCGTGAAGGGCTATAGACTCCCTCTAACCGTGTCCTGTAGCGTGAAGGGCTATAGACTCCCTCTAACCGTGTCCTGTAGCGTGAAGGGCTATAGACTCCCTCTAACCGTGTCCTGTAGCGTGAAGGGCTATAGACTCCCTCTAACCGTGTCCTGTAGCGTGAAGGGCTATAGACTCCCTCTAACCGTGTCCTGTAGCGTGAAGGGCTATAGACTCCCTCTAACCGTGTCCTGTAGCGTGAAGGGCTATAGACTCCCTCTAACCGTGTCCTGTAGCGTGAAGGGCTATAGACTCCCTCTAACCGTGTCCTGTAGCGTGAAGGGCTATAGACTCCCTCTAACCGTGTCCTGTAGCGTGAAGGGCTATAGACTCCCTCCCTCTAACCGTGTCCTGTAGCGTGAAGGGCTATAGACTCCCTCTAACCGTGTCCTGTAGCGTGAAGGGCTATAGACTCCCTCTAACCGTGTCCTGTAGCGTGAAGGGCTATAGACTCCCTCTAACCGTGTCCTGTAGCGCTGAAGGGCTATAGACTCCCTCTAACCGTGTCCTGTAGCGTGAAGGGCTATAGACTCCCTCTAACCGTGTCCTGTAGCGTGAAGGGCTATAGACTCCCTCTAACCGTGTCCTGTAGCGTGAAGGGCTATAGACTCCCTCTAACCGTGTCCTGTAGCGTGAAGGGCTATAGACTCCCTCTAACCGTGTCCTGTAGCGTGAAGGGCTATAGACTCCCTCTAACCGTGTCCTGTAGCGTGAAGGGCTATAGACTCCCTCTAACCGTGTCCTGTAGCGTGAAGGGCTATAGACTCCCTCTAACCGTGTCCTGTAGCGTGAAGGGCTATAGACTCCCTCTAACCGTGTCCTGTAGCGTGAAGGGCTATAGACTCCCTCTAACCGTGTCCTGTAGCGTGAAGGGCTATAGACTCCCTCTAACCGTGTCCTGTAGAAGGGCTATAGACTCCCTCTAACCGTGTCCTGTAGCGTGAAGGGCTATAGACTCCCTCTAACCGTGTCCTGTAGCGTGAAGGGCTATAGACTCCCTCTAACCGTGTCCTGTAGCGTGAAGGGCTATAGACTCCCTCTAACCGTGTCCTGTAGCGTGAAGGGCTATAGACTCCCTCTAACCGTGTCCTGTAGCGTGAAGGGCTATAGACTCCCTCTAACCGTGTCCTGTAGCGTGAAGGGCTATAGACTCCCTCTAACCGTGTCCTGTAGCGTGAAGGGCTATAGACTCCCTCTAACCGTGTCCTGTAGCGTGAAGGGCTATAGACTCCCTCTAACCGTGTCCTGTAGCGTGAAGGGCTATAGACTCCCTCTAACCGTGTCCTGTAGCGTGAAGGGCTATAGACTCCCTCTAACCGTGTCCTGTAGCGTGAAGGGCTATAGACTCCCTCTAACCGTGTCCTGTAACCGTGTCCTGTAGCGTGAAGGGCTATAGACTCCCTCTAACCGTGTCCTGTAGCGTGAAGGGCTATAGACTCCCTCTAACCGTGTCCTGTAGCGTGAAGGGCTATAGACTCCCTCTAACCGTGTCCTGTAGCGTGAAGGGCTATAGACTCCCTCTAACCGTGTCCTGTAGCGTGAAGGGCTATAGACTCCCTCTAACCGTGTCCTGTAGCGTGAAGGGCTATAGACTCCCTCTAACCGTGTCCTGTAGCGTGAAGGGCTATAGACTCCCTCTAACCGTGTCCTGTAGCGTGAAGGGCTATAGACTCCCTCTAACCGTGTCCTGTAGCGTGAAGGGCTATAGACTCCCTCTAACCGTGTCCTGTAGCGTGAAGGGCTATAGACTCCCTCTAACCGTGTCCTGTAGCGTGAAGGGCTATAGACTCCCTCTAACCGTGTCCTGTAGCGTGAAGGGCTATAGACTCCCTCTAACCGTGTCCTGTAGCGTGAAGGGCTATAGACTCCCTCTAACCGTGTCCTGTAGCGTGAAGGGCTATAGACTCCCTCTAACCGTGTCCTGTAGCGTGAAGGGCTATAGACTCCCTCTAACCGTGTCCTGTAGCGTGAAGGGCTATAGACTCCCTCTAACCGTGTCCTGTAGCGTGAAGGGCTAACTCCCTCTAACCGTGTCCTGTAGCGTGAAGGGCTATAGACTCCCTCTAACCGTGTCCTGTAGCGTGAAGGGCTATAGACTCCCTCTAACCGTGTCCTGTAGCGTGAAGGGCTATAGACTCCCTCTAACCGTGTCCTGTAGCGTGAAGGGCTATAGACTCCCTCTAACCGTGTCCTGTAGCGTGAAGGGCTATAGACTCCCTCTAACCGTGTCCTGTAGCGTGAAGGGCTATAGACTCCCTCTAACCGTGTCCTGTAGCGTGAAGGGCTATAGACTCCCTCTAACCGTGTCCTGTAGCGTGAAGGGCTATAGACTCCCTCTAACCGTGTCCTGTAGCGTGAAGGGCTATAGACTCCCTCTAACCGTGTCCTGTAGCGTGAAGGGCTATAGACTCCCTCTAACCGTGTCCTGTAGCGTGAAGGGCTATAGACTCCCCTCTAACCGTGTCCTGTAGCGTGAAGGGCTATAGACTCCCTCTAACCGTGTCCTGTAGCGTGAAGGGCTATAGACTCCCTCTAACCGTGTCCTGTCCCTCTAGCCTGTGAAGGGCTATAGACTCCCTCTAACCGTGTCCTGTAGCGTGAAGGGCTATAGACTCCCTCTAACCGTGTCCTGTAGCGTGAAGGGCTATAGACTCCCTCTAACCGTGTCCTGTAGCGTGAAGGGCTATAGACTCCCTCTAACCGTGTCCTGTAGCGTGAAGGGCTATAGACTCCCTCTAACCGTGTCCTGTAGCGTGAAGGGCTATAGACTCCCTCTAACCGTGTCCTGTAGCGTGAAGGGCTATAGACTCCCTCTAACCGTGTCCTGTAGCGTGAAGGGCTATAGACTCCCTCTAACCGTGTCCTGTAAAGGGCTATAGACTCCCTCTAACCGTGTCCTGTAGCGTGAAGGGCTATAGACTCCCTCTAACCGTGTCCTGTAGCGTGAAGGGCTATAGACTCCCTCTAACCGTGTCCTGTAGCGTGAAGGGCTATAGACTCCCTCTAACCGTGTCCTGTAGCGTGAAGGGCTATAGACTCCCTCTAACCGTGTCCTGTAGCGTGAAGGGCTATAGACTCCCTCTAACCGTGTCCTGTAGCGTGAAGGGCTATAGACTCCCTCTAACCGTGTCCTGTAGCGTGAAGGGCTATAGACTCCCTCTAACCGTGTCCTGTAGCGTGAAGGGCTATAGACTCCCTCTAACCGTGTCCTGTAGCGTGAAGGGCTATAGACTCCCTCTAACCGTGTCCTGTAGCGTGAAGGGCTATAGACTCCCTCTAACCGTGTCCTGTAGCGTGAAGGGCTATAGACTCCCTCTAACCGTGTCCTGTAGCGTGAAGGGCTATAGACTCCCTCTAACCGTGTCCTGTAGCGTGAAGGGCTATAGACTCCCTCTAACCGTGTCCTGTAGCGTGAAGGGCTATAGACTCCCTCTAACCGTGTCCTGTAGCGTGAAGGGCTATAGACTCCCTCTCCGTGTCCTGTACCGTGTCCTGTAGCGTGAAGGGCTATAGACTCCCTCTAACCGTGTCCTGTAGCGTGAAGGGCTATAGACTCCCTCTAACCGTGTCCTGTAGCGTGAAGGGCTATAGACTCCCTCTAACCGTGTCCTGTAGCGTGAAGGGCTATAGACTCCCTCTAACCGTGTCCTGTAGCGTGAAGGGCTATAGACTCCCTCTAACCGTGTCCTGTAGCGTGAAGGGCTATAGACTCCCTCTAACCGTGTCCTGTAGCGTGAAGGGCTATAGACTCCCTCTAACCGTGTCCTGTAGCGTGAAGGGCTATAGACTCCCTCTAACCGTGTCCTGTAGCGTGAAGGGCTATAGACTCCCTCTAACCGTGTCCTGTAGCGTGAAGGGCTATAGACTCCCTCTAACCGTGTCCTGTAGCGTGAAGGGCTATAGACTCCCTCTAACCGTGTCCTGTAGCGTGAAGGGCTATAGACTCCCTCTAACCGTGTCCTGTAGCGTGAAGGGCTATAGACTCCCTCTAACCGTGTCCTGTAGCGTGAAGGGCTATAGACTCCCTCTAACCGTGTCCTGTAGCGTGAAGGGCTATAGACTCCCTCTAACCGTGTCCTGTAGCGTGAAGGGCTATAGACTCCCTCTAACCGTGTCCTGTAGCGTGAAGGGCTATAGACTCCCTCTAACCGTGTCCTGTAGCGTGAAGGGCTATAGACTCCCTCTAACCGTGTCCTGTAGCGTGAAGGGCTATAGACTCCCTCTAACCGTGTCCTGTAGCGTGAAGGGCTATAGACTCCCTCTAACCGTGTCCTGTAGCGTGAAGGGCTATAGACTCCCTCTAACCGTGTCCTGTAGCGTGAAGGGCTATAGACTCCCTCTAACCGTGTCCTGTAGCGTGAAGGGCTATAGACTCCCTCTAACCGTGTCCTGTAGCGTGAAGGGCTATAGACTCCCTCTAACCGTGTCCTGTAGCGTGAAGGGCTATAGACTCCCTCTAACCGTGTCCTGTAGCGTGAAGGGCTATAGACTGTCCTGTAGCGTCTAACCGTGTCCTGTAGCGTGAAGGGCTATAGACTCCCTCTAACCGTGTCCTGTAGCGTGAAGGGCTATAGACTCCCTCTAACCGTGTCCTGTAGCGTGAAGGGCTATAGACTCCCTCTAACCGTGTCCTGTAGCGTGAAGGGCTATAACCGACTCCTCCCTCTAACCGTGTCCTGTAGCGTGAAGGGCTATAGACTCCCTCTAACCGTGTCCTGTCCTGTAAGCGTGAAGGGCTATAGACTCCCTCTAACCGTGTAGCGTGAAGGGCTATAGACTCCCTCTAACCGTGTCCTGTAGCGTGAAGGGCTATAGACTCCCTCTAACCGTGTCCTGTAGCGTGAAGGGCTATAGACTCCCTCTAACCGTGTCCTGTAGCGTGAAGGGCTATAGACTCCCTCTAACCGTGTCCTGTAGCGTGAAGGGCTATAGACTCCCTCTAACCGTGTCCTGTAGCGTGAAGGGCTATAGACTCCCTCTAACCGTGTCCTGTAGCGTGAAGGGCTATAGACTCCCTCTAACCGTGTCCTGTAGCGTGAAGGGCTATAGACTCCCTCTAACCGTGTCCTGTAGCGTGAAGGGCTATAGACTCCCTCTAACCGTGTCCTGTAGCGTGAAGGGCTATAGACTCCCTCTAACCGTGTCCTGTAGCGTGAAGAAGGGTCCTGTAGCGTAGACTCCCTCTAACCGTGTCCTGTAGCGTGAAGGGCTATAGACTCCCTCTAACCGTGTCCTGTAGCGTGAAGGGCTATAGACTCCCTCTAACCGTGTCCTGTAGCGATAAGGGCTATAGACTCCCTCTAACCGTGTCCTGTAGCGTGAAGGGCTATAGACTCCCTCTAACCGTGTCCTGTAGCGTGAAGGGCTATAGACTCCCTCTAACCGTGTCCTGTAGCGTGAAGGGCTATAGACTCCCTCTAACCGTGTCCTGTAGCGTGAAGGGCTATAGACTCCCTCTAACCGTGTCCTGTAGCGTGAAGGGCTATAGACTCCCTCTAACCGTGTCCTGTAGCGTGAAGGGCTATAGACTCCCTCTAACCGTGTCCTGTAGCGTGAAGGGCTATAGACTCCCTCTAGGGCGTGAAGGGCTATAGACTCCCTCTAACCGTGTCCTGTAGCGTGAAGGGCTATAGACTCCCTCTAACCGTGTCCTGTAGCGTAAGGGCTATAGACTCCCTCTAACCGTGTCCTGTAGCGTGAAGGGCTATAGACTCCCTCTAACCGTGTCCTGTAGCGTGAAGGGCTATAGACTCCCTCTAACCGTGTCCTGTAGCGTGAAGGGCTATAGACTCCCTCTAACCCTGTCCTGTAGCGTGAAGGGCTATAGACTCCTCCCTCTAACCGTGTCCTGTAGCGTGAAGGGCTATAGACTCCCTCTAACCGTGTCCTGTAGCGTGAAGGGCTATAGACTCCCTCTAACCGTGTCCTGTAGCGTGAAGGGCTATAGACTCCCTCTAGTGTCCTGTACTCTATAGACTCCCTCTAACCGTGTCCTGTAGCGTGAAGGGCTATAGACTCCCTCTAACCGTGTCCTGTAGCGTGAAGGGCTATAGACTCCCTCTAACCGTGTCCTGTAGCGTGAAGGGCTATAGACTCCCTCTAACCGTGTCCTGTAGCGTGAAGGGCTATAGACTCCCTCTAACCGTGTCCTGTAGCGTGAAGGGCTATAGACTCCCTCTAACCGTGTCCTGTAGCGTGAAGGGCTATAGACTCCCTCTAACCGTGTCCTGTAGCGTGAAGGGCTATAGACTCCCTCTAACCGTGTCCTGTAGCGTGAAGGGCTATAGACTCCCTCTAACCGTGTCCTGTAGCGTGAAGGGCTATAGACTCCCTCTAACCGTGTCCTGTAGCGTGAAGGGCTATAGACTCCCTCTAACCGTGTCCTGTAGCGTGAAGGGCTATAGACTCCCTCTAACCGTGTCCTGTAGCGTGAAGGGCTATAGACTCCCGTGTCTAACCGTGTCCTGTAGCGTGAAGGGCTATAGACTCCCTCTAACCGTGTCCTGTAGCGTGAAGGGCTATAGACTCCCTCTAACCGTGTCCTGTAGCGTGAAGGGCTATAGACTCCCTCTAACCGTGTCCTGTAGCGTGAAGGGCTATAGACTCCCTCTAACCGTGTCCTGTAGCGTGAAGGGCTATAGACTCCCTCTAACCGTGTCCTGTAGCGTGAAGGGCTATAGACTCCCTCTAACCGTGTCCTGTAGCGTGAAGGGCTATAGACTCCCTCTAACCGTGTCCTGTAGCGTGAAGGGCTATAGACTCCCTCTAACCGTGTCCTGTAGCGTGAAGGGCTATAGACTCCCTCTAACCGTGTCCTGTAGCGTGAAGGGCTATAGACTCCCTGTCCTAACCTCCCTCTAACCGTGTCCTGTAGCGTGAAGGGCTATAGACTCCCTCTAACCGTGTCCTGTAGCGTGAAGGGCTATAGACTCCCTCTAACCGTGTCCTGTAGCGTGAAGGGCTATAGACTCCCTCTAACCGTGTCCTGTAGCGTGAAGGGCTATAGACTCCCTCTAACCGTGTCCTGTAGCGTGAAGGGCTATAGACTCCCTCTAACCGTGTCCTGTAGCGTGAAGGGCTATAGACTCCCTCTAACCGTGTCCTGTAGCGTGAAGGGCTATAGACTCCCTCTAACCGTGTCCTGTAGCGTGAAGGGCTATAGACTCCCTCTAACCGTGTCCTGTAGCGTGAAGGGCTATAGACTCCCTCTAACCCCTCTAACCGTGTCCTGTAGCGTGAAGGGCTATAGACTCCCTCTAACCGTGTCCTGTAGCGTGAAGGGCTATAGACTCCCTCTAACCGTGTCCTGTAGCGTAAGGGCTATAGACTCCCTCTCTAACCGTGTCCTGTAACCGTGTCCTGTAGCGTGAAGGGCTATAGACTCCCTCTAACCGTGTCCTGTAGCGTGAAGGGCTATAGACTCCCTCTAACCGTGTCCTGTAGCGTGAAGGGCTATAGACTCCCTCTAACCGTGTCCTGTAGCGTGAAGGGCTATAGACTCCCTCTAACCGTGTCCTGTAGCGTGAAGGGCTATAGACTCCCTCTAACCGTGTCCTGTAGCGTGAAGGGCTATAGACTCCCTCTAACCGTGTCCTGTAGCGTGAAGGGCTATAGACTCCCTCTAACCGTGTCCTGTAGCGTGAAGGGCTATAGACTCCCTCTAACCGTGTCCTGTAGCGTGAAGGGCTATAGACTCCCTCTAACCGTGTCCTGTAGCGTGAAGGGCTATAGACTCCCTCTAACCGTGTCCTGTAGCGTGAAGGGCTATAGACTCCCTCTAACCGTGTCCTGTAGCGTGAAGGGCTATAGACTCCCTCTAACCGTGTCCTGTAGCGTGAAGGGCTATAGACTCCCTCTAACCGTGTCCTGTAGCGTGAAGGGCTATAGACTCCCTCTAACCGTGTCCTGTAGCGTGAAGGGCTATAGACTCCCTCTAACCGTGTCCTGTAGCGTGAAGGGCTATAGACTCCCTCTAACCGTGTCCTGTAGCGTGAAGGGCTATAGACTCCCTCTAACCGTGTCCTGTAGCGTGAAGGGCTATAGACTCCCTCTAACCGTGTCCTGTAGCGTGAAGGGCTATAGACTCCCTCTAACCGTGTCCTGTAGCGTGAAGGGCTATAGACTCCCTCTAACCGTGTCCTGTAGCGTGAAGGGCTATAGACTCCCTCTAACCGTGTCCTGTAGCGTGAAGGGCTATAGACTCCCTCTAACCGTGTCCTGTAACTATAGACTCCCTCTAACCGTGTCCTGTAGCGTGAAGGGCTATAGACTCCCTCTAACCGTGTCCTGTAGCGTGAAGGGCTATAGACTCCCTCTAACCGTGTCCTGTAGCGTGAAGGGCTATAGACTCCCTCTAACCGTGTCCTGTAGCGTGAAGGGCTATAGACTCCCTCTAACCGTGTCCTGTAGCGTGAAGGGCTATAGACTCCCTCTAACCGTGTCCTGTAGCGTGAAGGGCTATAGACTATAGACTCCCTCTAACCGTGTCCTGTAGCGTGAAGGGCTATAGACTCCCTCTAACCGTGTCCTGTAGCGTGAAGGGCTATAGACTCCCTCTAACCGTGGGGCCTGTAGCGTGAAGGGCTATAGACTCCCTCTAACCGTGTCCTGTAGCGTGAAGGGCTATAGACTCCCTCTAACCGTGTCCTGTAGCGTGAAGGGCTATAGACTCCCTCTAACCGTGTCCTGTGTCCTGTAGCGTGAAGGGCTATAGACTCCCTCTAACCGTGTCCTGTAGCGTGAAGGGCTATAGACTCCCTCTAACCGTGTCCTGTAGCGTGAAGGGCTATAGACTCCCTCTAACCGTGTCCTGTAGCGTGAAGGGCTATAGACTCCCTCTAACCGTGTCCTGTAGCGTGAAGGGCTAAGGGCTAGACTCCCTCTAACCGTGTCCTGTAGCGTGAAGGGCTATAGACTCCCTCTAACCGTGTCCTGTAGCGTGAAGGGCTATAGACTCCCTCTAACCGTGTCCTGTAGCGTGAAGGGCTATAGACTCCCTCTAACCGTGTCCTGTAGCGTGAAGGGCTATAGACTCCCTCTAACCGTGTCCTGTAGCGTGGGCTATAGACTCCCTCTAACCGTGTCCTGTAGCGTGAAGGGCTATAGACTCTCCCTCTAACCGTGTCCTGTAGCGTGAAGGGCTATAGACTCCCTCTAACCGTGTCCTGTAGCGTGAAGGGCTAGCGTGTCCTGTAAGGGCTATAGACTCCCTCTAACCGTGTCCTGTAGCGTGAAGGGCTATAGACTCCCTCTAACCGTGTCCTGTAGCGTGAAGGGCTATAGACTCCCTCTAACCGTGTCCTGTAGCGTGAAGGGCTATAGACTCCCTCTAACCGTGTCCTGTAGCGTGAAGGGCTATAGACTCCCTCTAACCGTGTCCTGTAGCGTGAAGGGCTATAGACTCCCTCTAACCGTGTCCTGTAGCGTGAAGGGCTATAGACTCCCTCTAACCGTGTCCTGTAGCGTGAAGGGCTATAGACTCCCTCTAACCGTGTCCTAACCGTGTCCTGTAGCGTGAAGGGCTATAGACTCCCTCTAACCGTGTCCTGTAGCGTGAAGGGCTATAGACTCCCTCTAACCGTGTCCTGTAGCGTGAAGGGCTATAGACTCCCTCTAACCGTGTCCTGTAGCGTGAAGGGCTATAGACTCCCTCTAACCGTGTCCTGTAGCGTGAAGGGCTATAGACTCCCTCTAACCGTGTCCTGTAGCGTGAAGGGCTATAGACTCCCTCTAACCGTGTCCTGTAGCGTGAAGGGCTATAGACTCCCGTCTAACCGTGTCCTGTAGCGTGAAGGGCTATAGACTCCCTCTAACCGTGTCCTGTAGCGTGAAGGGCTATAGACTCCCTCTAACCGTGTCCTGTAGCGTGAAGGGCTATAGACTCCCTCTAACCGTGTCCTGTAGCGTGAAGGGCTATAGACTCCCTCTAACCGTGTCCTGTAGCGTGAAGGGCTATAGACTCCCTCTAACCGTGTCCTGTAGCGTGAAGGGCTATAGACTCCCTCTAACCGTGTCCTGTAGCGTGAAGGGCTATAGACTCCCTCTAACCGTGTCCTGTAGCGTGAAGGGCTGAAGGGCTAGACTCCCTCTAACCGTGTCCTGTAGCGTGAAGGGCTATAGACTCCCTCTAACCGTGTCCTGTAGCGTGAAGGGCTATAGACTCCCTCTAACCGTGTCCTGTAGCGTGAAGGGCTATAGACTCCCTCTAACCGTGTCCTGTAGCGTGAAGGGCTATAGACTCCCTCTAACCGTGTCCTGTAGCGTGAAGGGCTATAGAAGGGCTAAGGGCTAGACTCCCTCTAACCGTGTCCTGTAGCGTGAAGGGCTATAGACTCCCTCTAACCGTGTCCTGTAGCGTGAAGGGCTATAGACTCCCTCTAACCGTGTCCTGTAGCGTGAAGGGCTATAGACTCCCTCTAACCGTGTCCTGTAGCGTGAAGGGCTATAGACTCCCTCTAACCGTGTCCTGTAGCGTGAAGGGCTATAGACTCCCTCTAACCGTGTCCTGTAGCGTGAAGGGCTATAGACTCCCTCTAACCGTGTCCTGTAGCGTGAAGGGCTATAGACTCCCTCTAACCGTGTCCTGTAGCGTGAAGGGCTATAGACTCCCTCTAACCGTGTCCTGTAGCGTGAAGGGCTATAGACTCCCTCTAACCGTGTCCTGTAGCGTGAAGGGCTATAGACTCCCTCTAACCGTGTCCTGTAGCGTGAAGGGCTATAGACTCCCTCTAACCGTGTCCTGTAGCGTGAAGGGCTATAGACTCCCTCTAACCGTGTCCTGTAGCGTGAAGGGCTATAGACTCCCTCTAACCGTGTCCTGTAGCGTGAAGGGCTATAGACTCCCTCTAACCGTGTCCTGTAGCGTGAAGGGCTATAGACTCCCTCTAACCGTGTCCTGTAGCGTGAAGGGCTATAGAAGGGCTATGAAGGGCTAGACTCCCTCTAACCCTGTGTCCTGTAGCGTGAAGGGCTGAAGGGCTAGACTCCCTCTAACCGTGTCCTGTAGCGTGAAGGGCTATAGACTCCCTCTAACCGTGTCCTGTAGACTCCCTCTAACCGTGTCCTGTAGCGTGAAGGGCTATAGACTCCCTCTAACCGTGTCCTGTAGCGTGAAGGGCTATAGACTCCCTCTAACCGTGTCCTGTAGCGTGAAGGGCTATAGACTCCCTCTAACCGTGTCCTGTAGCGTGAAGGGCTATAGACTCCCTCTAACCGTGTCCTGTAGCGTGAAGGGCTATAGACTCCCTCTAACCGTGTCCTGTAGCGTGAAGGGCTATAGACTCCCTCTAACCGTGTCCTGTAGCGTGAAGGGCTATAGACTCCCTCTAACCGTGTCCTGTAGCGTGAAGGGCTATAGACTCCCTCTAACCGTGTCCTGTAGCGTGAAGGGCTATAGACTCCCTCTAACCGTGTCCTGTAGCGTGAAGGGCTATAGACTCCCTCTAACCGTGTCCTGTAGCGTGAAGGGCTATAGACTCCCTCTAACCGTGTCCTGTAGCGTGAAGGGCTATAGACTCCCTCTAACTACGTGTCCTGTAGCGTGAAGGGCTATAGACTCCCTCTAACCGTGTCCTGTAGCGTGAAGGGCTATAGACTCCCTCTAACCGTGTCCTGTAGCGTGAAGGGCTATAGACTCCCTCTAACCGTGTCCTGTAGCGTGAAGGGCTATAGACTCCCTCTAACCGTGTCCTGTAGCGTGAAGGGCTCCTCCCTAACCGTGTCCTGTAGCGTGAAGGGCTATAGACTCCCTCTAACCGTGTCCTGTAGCGTGAAGGGCTATAGACTCCCTCTAACCGTGTCCTGTAGCGTGAAGGGCTATAGACTCCCTCTAACCGTGTCCTGTAGCGTGAAGGGCTATAGACTCCCTCTAACCGTGTCCTGTAGCGTGAAGGGCTATAGACTCCCTCTAACCGTGTCCTGTAACCGTGTGTCCTGTAGCGTGAAGGGCTATAGACTCCCTCTAACCGTGTCCTGTAGCGTGAAGGGCTATAGACTCCCTCTAACCGTGTCCTGTAGCGTGAAGGGCTATAGACTCCCTCTAACCGTGTCCTGTAGCGTGAAGGGCTATAGACTCCCTCTAACCGTGTCCTGTAGCGTGAAGGGCTATAGACTCCCTCTAACCGTGTCCTGTAGCGTGAAGGGCTATAGACTCCCTCTAACCGTGTCCTGTAGCGTGAAGGGCTATAGACTCCCTCTAACCGTGTCCTGTAGCGTGAAGGGCTATAGACTCCCTCTAACCGTGTCCTGTAAGGGCTATAGACTCCCTCTAACGTGTCCTGTAGCGTGAAGGGCTATAGACTCCCTCTAACCGTGTCCTGTAGCGTGAAGGGCTATAGACTCCCTCTAACCGTGTCCTGTAGCGTGAAGGGCTATAGACTCCCTCTAACCGTGTCCTGTAGCGTGAAGGGCTATAGACTCCCTCTAACCGTGTCCTGTAGCGTGAAGGGCTATAGACTCCCTCTAACCGTGTCCTGTAGCGTGAAGGGCTATAGACTCCCTCTAACCGTGTCCTGTAGCGTGAAGGGCTATAGACTCCCTCTAACCGTGTCCTGTAGCGTGAAGGGCTATAGACTCCCTCTAACCGTGTCCTGTAGCGTGAAGGGCTATAGACTCCCTCTAACCGTGTCCTGTAGCGTGAAGGGCTATAGACTCCCTCTAACCGTGTCCTGTAGCGTGAAGGGCTATAGACTCCCTCTAACCGTGTCCTGTAGCGTGAAGGGCTATAGACTCCCTCTAACCGTGTCCTGTAGCGTGAAGGGCTATAGACTCCCTCTAACCGTGTCCTGTAGCGTGAAGGGCTATAGACTCCCTCTAACCGTGTCCTGTAGCGTGAAGGGCTATAGACTCCCCCTCTAACCGTGTCCTGTAGCGTGAAGGGCTATAGACTCCCTCTAACCGTGTCCTGTAGCGTGAAGGGCTATAGACTCCCTCTAACCGTGTCCTGTAGCGTGAAGGGCTATAGACTCCCTCTAACTGTCCTGTAGCGTCTAAACCGTGTCCTGTAGCGTGAAGGGCTATAGACTCCCTAACCGTGTCCTGTAACTATAGACTCCCTCTAACCGTGTCCTGTAGCGTGAAGGGCTATAGACTCCCTCTAACCGTGTCCTGTAGCGTGAAGGGCTATAGACTCCCTCTAACCGTGTCCTGTAGCGTGAAGGGCTATAGACTCCCTCTAACCGTGTCCTGTAGCGTGAAGGGCTATAGACTCCCTCTAACCGTGTCCTGTAGCGTGAAGGGCTATAGACTCCCTCTAACCGTGTCCTGTAGCGTGAAGGGCTATAGACTCCCTCTAACCGTGTCCTGTAGCGTGAAGGGCTATAGACTCCCTCTAACCGTGTCCTGTAGCGTGAAGGGCTATAGACTCCCTCTAACCGTGTCCTGTAGCGTGAAGGGCTATAGACTCCCTCTAACCGTGTCCTGTAGCGTGAAGGGCTATAGACTCCCTCTAACCGTGTCCTGTCCTATAGACTCCCTCTAACCGCCTGTGAAGGGCTATAGACTCCCTCTAACCGTGTCCTGTAGCGTGAAGGGCTATAGACTCCCTCTAACCGTGTCCTGTAGCGTGAAGGGCTATAGACTCCCTCTAACCGTGTCCTGTAGCGTGAAGGGCTATAGACTCCCTCTAACCGTGTCCTGTAGCGTGAAGGGCTATAGACTCCCTCTAACCGTGTCCTGTAGCGTGAAGGGCTATAGACTCCCTCTAACCGTGTCCTGTAGCGTGAAGGGCTATAGACTCCCTCTAACCGTGTCCTGTAGCGTGAAGGGCTATAGACTCCCTCTAACCGTGTCCTGTAGCGTGAAGGGCTATAGACTCCCTCTAACCGTGTCCTGTAGCGTGAAGGGCTATAGACTCCCTCTAACCGTGTCCTGTAGCGTGAAGGGCTATAGACTCCCTCTAACCGTGTCCTGTAGCGTGAAGGGCTATAGACTCCCTCTAACCGTGTCCTGTAGCGTGAAGGGCTATAGACTCCCTCTAACCGTGTCCTGTAGCGTGGGCTATAGACTCCCTCTAGGGCGTAAGGGCTAGACTCCCTCTAACCGTGTCCTGTAGCGTGAAGGGCTATAGACTCCCTCTAACCGTGTCCTGGGCTAGCTCCCTCTAACCGTGTCCTGTAAGGGCTATAGACTCCCTCTAACCGTGTCCTGTAGCGTGGGCTAAGGGCCTGTAGCGTGAAGGGCTCTCCCTCTAACCGTGTCCTGTAGCGTGAAGGGCTATAGACTCCCTCTAACCGTGTCCTGTAGCGTGAAGGGCCTGTAGCGTGAAGGGCTAGACTCCCTCTAACCGTGTCCTGTAGCGTGAAGGGCTATAGACTCCCTCTAACCGTGTCCTGTAGCGTGAAGGGCTATAGACTCCCTCTAACCGTGTCCTGTAGCGTGAAGGGCTATAGACTCCCTCTAACCGTGTCCTGTAGCGTGAAGGGCTATAGACTCCCTCTAACCGTGTCCTGTAGCGTGAAGGGCTATAGACTCCCTCTAACCGTGTCCTGTAGCGTGAAGGGCTATAGACTCCCTAACCGTGTCCTGTAGCGTGAAGGGCTATGACTCCCTCTAACCGTGTCCTGTAGCGTGAAGGGCTATAGACTCCCTCTAACCGTGTCCTGTAGCGTGAAGGGCTATAGACTCCCTCTAACCGTGTCCTGTAGCGTGAAGGGCTATAGACTCCCTCTAACCGTGTCCTGTAGCGTGAAGGGCTATAGACTCCCTCTAACCGTGTCCTGTAGCGTGAAGGGCTATAGACTCCCTCTAACCGTGTCCTGTAGCGTGAAGGGCTATAGACTCCCTCTAACCGTGTCCTGTAGCGTCCCTCTCTAACCGTGTCCTGTAGCGTGAAGGGCTATAGACTCCCTCTAACCGTGTCCTGTAGCGTGAAGGGCTATAGACTCCCTCTAACCGTGTCCTGTAGCGTGAAGGGCTATAGACTCCCTCTAACCGTGTCCTGTAGCGTGAAGGGCTATAGACTCCCTCTAACCGTGTCCTGTAGCGTGAAGGGCTATAGACTCCCTCTAACCGTGTCCTGTAGCGTGAAGGGCTATAGACTCCCTCTAACCGTGTCCTGTAGCGTGAAGGGCTATAGACTCCCTCTAACCGTGTCCTGTAGCGTGAAGGGCTATAGACTCCCTCTAACCGTGTCCTGTAGCGTGAAGGGCTATAGACTCCCTCTAACCGTGTCCTGTAGCGTAAGGGCTATAGACTCCCTCTAACCGTGTCCTGTAGCGTGAAGGGCTATAGACTCCCTCTAACCGTGTCCTGTAGCGTGAAGGGCTATAGACTCCCTCTAACCGTGTCCTGTAGCGTGAAGGGCTATAGACTCCCTCTAACCGTGTCCTGTAGCGTGAAGGGCTATAGACTCCCTCTAACCGTGTCCTGTAGCGTGAAGGGCTATAGACTCCCTCTAACCGTGTCCTGTAGCGTGAAGGGCTATAGACTCCCTCTAACCGTGTCCTGTAGCGTGAAGGGCTATAGACTCCCTCTAACCGTGTCCTGTAGCGTGAAGGGCTATAGACTCCCTCTAACCGTGTCCTGTAGCGTGAAGGGCTATAGACTCCCTCTAACCGTGTCCTGTAGCGTGAAGGGCTATAGACTCCCTCTAACCGTGTCCTGTAGCGTGAAGGGCTCCCTCTAACCGTGTCCTGTAGACTCCCCCTCTAACCGTGTCCTGTAGCGTGAAGGGCTATAGACTCCCTCTAACCGTGTCCTGTAGCGTGAAGGGCTATAGACTCCCTCTAACCGTGTCCTGTAGCGTGAAGGGCTATAGACTCCCTCTAACCGTGTCCTGTAGCGTGAAGGGCTATAGACTCCCTCTAACCGTGTCCTGTAGCGTAAGGGCTATAGACTCCCTCTAACCGTGGCTAGCGTGAAGGGCTATACTCCCTCTAACCGTGTCCTGTAGCGTGAAGGGCTATAGACTCCCTCTAACCGTGTCCTGTAGCGTGAAGGGCTATAGACTCCCTCTAACCGTGTCCTGTAGCGTGAAGGGCTATAGACTCCCTCTAACCGTGTCCTGTAGCGTGAAGGGCTATAGACTCCCCTCTAACCGGTCCTGCTACAGACTCCCTCTAACCGTGTCCTGTAGCGTGAAGGGCTATAGACTCCCTCTAACCGTGTCCTGTAGCGTGAAGGGCTATAGACTCCCTCTAACCGTGTCCTGTAGCGTGAAGGGCTATAGACTCCCTCTAACCGTGTCCTGTAGCGTGAAGGGCTATAGACTCCCTCTAACCGTGTCCTGTAGCGTGAAGGGCTATAGACTCCCTCTAACCGTGTCCTGTAGCGTGAAGGGCTATAGACTCCCTCTAACCGTGTCCTGTAGCGTGAAGGGCTATAGACTCCCTCTAACCGTGTCCTGTAGCGTGAAGGGCTATAGACTCCCTCTAACCGTGTCCTGTAGCGTGAAGGGCTATAGACTCCCTCTAACCGTGTCCTGTCTATAGACTCCCTCTAACCATGTCCTGTAAGGTGAAGGGCTATAGACTCCCTCTAACCGTGTCCTGTAGCGTGAAGGGCTATAGACTCCCTCTAAGGTCCTGTAGCGTAAGGGCTAGACTCCCTCTAACCGTGTCCTGTAGCGTGAAGGGCTATAGACTCCCTCTAACCGTGTCCTGTAGCGTGAAGGGCTCCCCTCTAACCGTGTCCTGTAGCGTGAAGGGCTATAGACTCCCTCTAACCGTGTCCTGTAGCGTGAAGGGCTATAGACTCCCTCTAACCGTGTCCTGTAGCGTGAAGGGCTATAGACTCCCTCTAACCGTGTCCTGTAGCGTGAAGGGCTATAGACTCCCTCTAACCGTGTCCTGTAGCGTGAAGGGTGACTCCCTCTAACCGTGTCCTGCTAAGGGCTATAGACTCCCTCTAACCGTGTCCTGTAGCGTGAAGGGCTATAGACTCCCTCTAACCGTGTCCTGTAGCGTGAAGGGCTATAGACTCCCTCTAACCGTGTCCTGTAGCGTGAAGGGCTATAGACTCCCTCTAACCGTGTCCTGTAGCGTGAAGGGTTATAGACTCCCTCTAACCGTGTCCTGTAACTCCCTCTAACCGTGTCCTGTAGCGTGAAGGGCTATAGACTCCCTCTAACCGTGTCCTGTAGCGTGAAGGGCTCCCTCTATGTCCTGTAGACTCCCTCTAACCGTGTCCTGTAGCGTGAAGGGCTATAGACTCCTCTAACCGCTCCCTCTAACCGTGTCCTGTAGCGTGAAGGGCTATAGACTCCCCTCTAACCGTGTCCTGTAGCGTGAAGGGCTATAGACTCCCTCTAACCGTGTCCTGTAGCGTGAAGGGCTATAGACTCCCTCTAACCGTGTCCTGTAGCGTGAAGGGCTATAGACTCCCTCTAACCGTGTCCTGTAGCGTGAAGGGCTATAGACTCCCTCTAACCGTGTCCTGTAGCGTGTCCTGTAGCGTGAAGGGCTATAGACTCCCTCTAACCGTGTCCTGTAGCGTGAAGGGCTCTCCCTCTAACCGTGTCCTGTAGCGTGAAGGGCTATAGACTCCCCTCTAACCGTGTCCTGTAGCGTGAAGGGCTATAGACTCCCTCTAACCGTGTCCTGTAGCGTGAAGGGCTATAGACTCCCTCTAACCGTGTCCTGTAGCGTGAAGGGCTACTCCCTCTAACCGTGTCCTGTAGCGTGAAGGGCTATAGACTCCCTCTAACCGTGTCCTGTAGCGTGAAGGGCTATAGACTCCCTCTAACCGTGTCCTGTAGCGTGAAGGGCTATAGACTCCCTCTAACCGTG